>NW_008601147.1:0-6688 GCF_000691845.1 Merops nubicus | reverse complement strand
CTGCAATTCCTTATATATGACAAACCACACCCATAGTGCCCCTCGTGGTCAGTCTGAGCTTTCCGTTACATCGCGAGATCTTCCGCACGCCGATCCCTGCCTAGGGCGGGCTCTGCTCACCACAACAATTTTGCAGCTAAATAAGTAGGAGAAGGAGAAGTTCAAAAAAAGAAAACGATAGACATTAACATAGAATTATTTAAGTTTCAGTCTCCAAATACTTCCCTTTGTACAACTCTTGAAAGATTCCACTTATGAGAGCGGATTTAATTTTGAAAAGTATGAAGTGTCTTACAGTTCTTATCAGTTGTGATTCCTGCGTCATATTCCATCAAAAATGCATTTCAGTATTTCCCTTTCATAATCAAAACATCTTTATCTGTTACAGGTGTATTCTTGTAAGATAAATAACTTGAAAGTTTGTATCCTTGAAAGAAGTCAGTGTCAGGCGTGATGCGTCTTGCTCTTTGAGGAGACATGTCTGTTCATTGTCTAACTCTTGATCAAATAGTCCTATCTTTGCAAACTGTCATTTGCAGAAGATTTATAACTGGCAGCTAAAGACTTCTGTTAAATGTTTCCTACAAAGTAAACAGAAATTCTTACAGGTGGTTAGAAAATCTCATGTAAATGCATTTTCTAAACTTTATCTTAGCAGGGAAAGAATACCAGGAGTTAAAGCCAGGCAGGGGATGTTTTCTGCTGCATCTGTAGAAGTGCACGTAGCCGTCTTACAGTCTAGACCTGCCTTAATGTGATAGAAAACAGCAGCTGCTGGAACAATCATCTGAACATTAATTTAACGGACTTAATCAATTCCAGAAGGAAATATAAGCAAGTGTTACTTAAGTTTATAACAACTTACATTATAAAAATGAATTATACTTTTTTTTACAAACAACGTTTTTTCCTGTGGATAATGAAGTTCCTACCTTGTATGTTTTACTGTTTGCATTCTTAAGAGTAATCCAGAAAAGAAACACTGAATTAAGTCAATTTAAGTCTGAACAAAGAACAACTTTCATTCTGGATCACGCAGTTACTGTGTTCTTTATATTATTTTCAGTGGCAAATTAATAAACTTATACAAAAATCACCAGCATACTTATGTAGATGTGTTTTAAAAGATATTTTCCCTTGCATGATTTAAAGTTGAAGCATTTTTATAGGCACCTCTACCTCTGCCTTATACTCTTCTTGGAAGCGCTGCTTTTAAAAATGTTGAGGTCATGAAACCCCAGCAGATTTTTCAAATTTGTTATTATAAATGCATATTTTATATTAACTTGAGGGGGGAAGAAAGGGAGTCAGAACATTATCCTAAAGAGGACAGCCAATTTGGAAGACAGCTTGATTTAAAAACATATGAATCTCTATTCTAAAGTGAAAATGAAAGCTTACAGACTCTTACTCTCCCTCTCTAAGTGATACTAGTACTTGCTAACCTTGCCATTTTAAGCAAATTATAAATATACTGAACTGATTCCTTCTGGAAATATTGTGGATGACAGGAAGTAACTTGACTGTGTCTCATTTATGAGGTTTTCACTAAGAAAAAAAAAAAAATAGCCTCAAAAAAACAAGGTCAGTTTCCAGATATCAGATGTATAAAATGCTTCTCTTTCTTTAGTAAATGGTTCTATCATGATTCTTGAGAATATTTGAAAAAAAAAGTTCTGAGTTGCAGCTCAGATTTTTTTGTGGTCAGTAAACTTGAGTGCAACAAGATCATCTCTGAAACATTAACTTTACTAAACTTAAATTTCCTTTGATGGAACTTGTTATTATTAATTAAGACTATGAGCATGTGAGTGTTACAGGCATAATTTCCTTCCTTTCTCTTTGATTTATATACATGCATAGAACCTTAATTCTCAAGAAACATACAAGTACTGTATTCCAACAACAGAACTGAAACTGGACAGTAATTTCTCTGACTTCTGAAGCACTGCTGTTGCTAAGGCATAAATGGCATTGAGCAATACTGAAGAGTTGTCATTTTAGTGTTTATCTTTGGTTCAGAGCACTTAGATATTTATTTTCTTTGCAAGGCCAAATTTCTTCTGCTTTTACACACATGCAGAAACAGATCGGATGTTAAATGGAAATCAAATGAACAACAGCCTTTGTTGACTTCTTTTACTTAAATTGCATAGTTACGGTGATGCAATCAAAAAAAGAGAACTAAAACTATTGCGGTATTATGAGGTGTTTTGAATAACTTAATGTTCATCTTAACCTTGCCAGTCTATATAATCAACATACTCCAATCTCTAAAGAATTCTAATTACTTTTCTCTCTAGTCAGAGACAAAGGACTGAAAACTGCACACTTTCTGATTTTATTCAATATATTGAAATAAGTGACAATACTTGTATTCCATGAACTATGAAAAATAAGAGTTTCTATGTTCCTTGCTCAGCCAAAACCTAGTGACTTTTGAGACATTTTGTGAACATTCAAAATGATAACTTGAAAAGGAGAAAACAGTCCATAGCTGGATAAAGAATTTGGTCATTCAAAGTCACCCAGAATAAAAATATATGGACAGTTTTGACTGAACTCTCAAGCTGGCAACTAAGCATCACACAGCTGCTCACTCCAAGTGGGATGGGGGAAAGAATCAGAAGGGGAAAAAGTGACAAAACAAGTGGATTGAGATAAAGACAATTTAGTAGGTAAAGCAAAAGCCATGCATACAAGCAAAGCAAAACAAGGAATTCATTGACTGCTTCCCATCAGGAGGCAGGTGTTCAGCCATCTCCAGGAAAGCAGGGCTCCATCATGTGTAATGTTTACATGGGAAGACAAATATCAAAACTTCTGGTGTGCCCACCTTCCTTCTTTTTCTTTCTTTATGTGCTAGGCATGACATCATATGGTATGGAATGTCCCTTTCATCAGTTGGGGTCAGCTGTCCCAGCTGTGTCCTCTCCCAGCTTCTTGTGCATCCCCAGCCTCCTTGCTGGTGGGGTGGTGTGAGAAGCAGAAAAGGCCTTGACTTTGTGTAAGAACTGCTCATCCATAACCAAAACATCCCTGTGTTATCAACACTGTTTTCAGCAAAATTTCAAAACACAGCCCCATACTAGCTACTATAGACAAAACTAACTCTATCCCAGCCAAAACCAACACATTTGGCTAATACTAGGAGAGTTTAATTCAGTGCAGAGAAGTGTTCCAAGGGCTGTGCACCAAGAAGTGGGAAAGATCGACCACCCTCAAGATTCCTAGGCTGACAAGTATATCAGAAGTCTTCAAAGCTTTGAACTAGTTTTCTCATGAGCTATGTCTCAGAGCTGCCACTAGAGCAAAACAATAGACAGAATTCAGTAATTCATGAAGGTTTAAAAAGACTCCTTTTTCAGTTAATCTGTTCATGTTTTAACTGAAAATGCTAAAACTGTCATTGGAATTCCTTATTCTAGATTCCTAACTTCTTCCTTTCCTTTGTTTTATTTATTATATGTTGTTTGTAGCATTACACTTCGGTCATTGACTAAACTTGACTTTCTTTACTATCATTTGGAAAAGACCAGCAGTTGTGAAAATCATGCATATATTTTCTGTGGTCTACGTCACAGAATCATATAATCACAGACTGGCTAGACTGAAAGGGATCTCTGGAAATCTGGTGCTCAGAGCAGAATCAGAGTAAGCTGCCCATGACCATGCCCACGACCACAATATTTAAATAGCTACAAGGATGGAGATTCCACAACTTCTCTAGGAAACCCGATCAAATATTTGACCACCCACACCACAAAACTAAATCCAAACCCAACCACATTTTCTTGCACTGCACTGTATGTAGGTGGTGAGGTTTTGGTAATTAAGGGAGCTACAGAGGTGGACTCTATGAGGAGAACCCGGGCTGCCTTGTGCTTGACACAGCCAGTTCCAGCCAGCTTCAGTTCATCCACTGCAGGGCACAAGCTGAGCCCCTCAACCAAGGTTCCGGTACCTTGGGAAATGCATTCAAGAAAGGGCAAAATGCCAAACAGGCAGTGAGCAGAGGAAGAATGTGAAAAAACAATCCTGTGAACATCAACATCAGGAAATAAGGATGGGGAGCAGGTTCTCCATCATCAGCTTGTTTGTACTTTACCAGCCTCTCATCTCCTTTCTTCTTCACTTTCCCTTACTTTTAGCTTTGGTGATAGGTTTTATTTGTTTATTATTTTTTTCCCTAGATCAGTTTAATAGAGGACCAAAAGACAAGTCAATCAGACATACCCCATCTTCTCCCTGCCACCTAGAAGAAAGGGTTAAAAATAGTCTCTCTTCAAACAGCATTAGTCTTCCTCGTTCTTTTTTTGCCATGTTCAAAAATATAAATTTATTTCCATGCTTATCCACCTGTAACATCTCAATATACAAGAACCAGTAATAGAAAGTAATCACAACCGAGAGGATGATCTCTTCTCATATAAATTCCGATCTATATTCATCATTTGCTAACAGGAATGTGTCTCCATTGACATAACTGCTGTCTTGTAGCTTGTTGTACCAATAAGGGGGAAAAATGTAAGGAAAGAATATAAAGGAATTACAGAAAGCTGTGGAAAAGTAAAATTAAACAAAAATCATTATAATAAAATTTAGTTGAGCTGTAACTGAACAGGAATGAGCTCTGGGTCAATTGGCACTTTAAGTAATAGAACTGGTGACTGCAAATATTAAAAAAGAGGCCTCCTATATCTTAAGTGTCATGATCAGGCTTTTTGAACTGATGACAACCTTAAATCTATGTCAGAACAAAGCTTACAGTTCAATGATAATCCATGACAAGAGACAGATCTTGTCTAAGACAGCAAAAATCCTTCCTGTACTCATTACTTTTTTACTTCTATTCATATTGTTCTCTATTAATTTCTTTTTTTTTTTTTTTTTCTTTTTGCCATTTTGCAAGGTATGAATGACATCCACTTTTCTTTTAGGCAGCACATAAATAACCCCACAATGTGCTGAAGTTTATAAATACTACATATTTCTGTCTCTATTATCTGTATAAGCATAAGTCTTAAGATAATAGTTTTTGAGTTAGGTTGGAAAATATTATTTATTTAAAAATATAAAATTGTGATACAATATGAGCTTTAAAATAGAAAAAAATGTATCTAACATTCCTCTCTTTGATTTATGACAGTAAAAAACAGTGATAAAAGTAAAGTACAAGTTCAAAAATGTGCTTTCAACATATTCTCTTCCCAATGTATAAACAAAATAAGAAAATGCCAAAGACTGTCAGATTAAAAAAAAAAAAGAAATAACACTGCTTAGGGAAATTAATTTTTGACTGGACTGGTATCAAGTTTTTAGAGAAAAAAATATTTTTAATTTTTTGGGTTTTTTTTTGTTTTATTTTGGTTTGGGTTTTTTTGTGATTTAAAAAAGATGCTAATAAGATGTCTATTAAAGCATATAATTCTGCCATCAGTGACTTGTACAATTCCCATTACTGCTAATAGTAGTTATGCCCATAAATCTCTCCAGATCTGAAGAAAGAAAAGTTCCCTAGCTTTTTGAAAATGCATATTACTTAGCCACTAGACTATAACAAGTCTTCATGAGTCATAGTCCACTGAGTAAATTCCTATTTAATTATTTCATGGTGGTGAATTTTTAACTTATCAAGCAAAAACCCTCTTCTTAGTTTATAGTTTTGATTTCCATTTCTCTTCTGAACCATTACAATCATTACGAATCTGGTTCAGGTACATGATTACATAGCTGTCAAGCTAAAGCTTTGAAAGTCATTTTTTCCAAAGTAAAGGTAAGGTTGTACAGACTGTTGGCAGCATTATCTCTCTGCTTAGTGAAATTCACCAAAGTGAAAATGTGCTAGGAACAAGACAAGTATCTTTTAATCATTTACACCTGGCAGAAAATCTCATATAACATAGAAGTGTAGTGTGAAGCATCTTCAGTATTTCTCAAAAGTTTTTTGCCCAATGTCTGGTTTTACATCTCAAAGGAGTAAAATAGAGAATAAATACTTTGTGCTAAGGAAATTACATTGCTGGGTATGGTTTCTGTTTTCTTTTTTTCATTCTGATAACCAATTTACAAGTCAATTTTTTTTTTTTTTATTCAAGTAACATCTTAGTAGACCTGTCAGAAAGCTTAAAGAAATTATCATCTTACATCAAGATTCAGTTCCTCTTCCTTCCTAACTTCCCTTTGTATTGGGTTTGCGTAGCAAGGTTTTGGTGGTGGGGGGGTACAGGGCTGCTTCTGTGAGAAGCTGCTAGAAGCTTCCCCAGCGTCTGATATAGTGAATGCCAGCTGGCTCCAAGATGGACCCACTGCTGGCCAAGGGCAAGCCCATCACCAAAAGTGGTAGTACCTCTGTGGTATGATACTTAAAAAGAGGAAAAAACAAAACAAAAACAAAAACACCACAACAGTGCAATTGCAGCTAAAAAGAGGAGTGAGAATATCTGAGAGCAACTGTTGTGCGGGGAGCCCCAGAATCACGACACACTTCACAGAAGGTTCATCAGTGTTCTGCTTTAATCTACACAGGCAGCTGTATTTATACACTCAGTGACCAATCACGCATAGTTTATACTTTCGTATTGGTTAACACTGCATAGCCACGCTCTAAACCCGTATCCTGATAGGTTAAATGTCTCTGTCCACACGCCAAGGCGTTGATAGGGTGGTCTCCTACTTGCAAGTTCTG
>NW_008601146.1:0-472 GCF_000691845.1 Merops nubicus | reverse complement strand
TTGTTGGGCCTGGTCGTTAGCAAAACAACACTTGACAATCAAGACATCCGGACTCAACAAACACACAATTAGTAACAATAATAAAGCCTACCAGTAGCAACAGAGATTCACACAAAACAGGGATTCACAGAAACAGAGACCAACAAGGACTCACAGAGTTTACTTTTCCTTGTTTCCCATTTCGCAGTTTCAATCGCTTCACCTCTCTCCGGCTGTCTCCGTTTCTCTCGCCGGCTGTCTCCGTTTCCCAAGATCGGAAATGCGGATAGAGCTTCTCACTCGCTCCACGCTCAAGTGCGTGTCACAATCACACTCTGGCACTCACACACAGTCAAAGAAATTAAACTATACATGGAAAGTCAAACGCCCCAGTATTTCTGCAGAACATGCAAGAGATAATAAAACCATTATTAATCCCCTGATTATAAACACTTCTACCAAATTCATCATGAATTATTTTAAGATTTTGTTA
>NW_008601145.1:335-16088 GCF_000691845.1 Merops nubicus | reverse complement strand
GAATAATCATCACAATGCTATCAATCCTGCCTAAATCCTCCCTACAACTCATTTTTCCAATTTACAGATAAAGATAAGAGACATAAAGAGTCCAGCTGGCCAATTTATCTTAGCTTATAGGTGGGGATCTGGGAGGAGAAAAGACAACACGAAGGATTAGCTGAAAACGATTCAGTGAGCCAAGGCAAGGGAGAGGTGGAGAAAGCAAGAAAAACAAATGCATGAACCAGCCCCTGAAAGATTTTTCTACCTTGAAACACAAGCATCTAGACAAGGGAGCTGCAGAGATGGGGAATTAAACATTCGCCCCACTCTGCCATTTTCATGTCATTTATTTGGCTTGTTCAATTAAGCTCCACTTAAAGCCCCTGAGAGCCTGCAAAGCTGTGGTTACAAACCCAGCTGCAGATTTTATGTAGGGCTTTAGCCTGGCCTCACTCTTCGTCACAAGTGTGCAGAAACATCTACTGCCTTTCTACATCTTGGTGATGGCATGGCAGTAAAGTATAGTTTTCCATTATCAGCACTCAAGGTTACTGCACCATTTTCACAAGTGATTGCAACAGCACATCATGCTTGCCAAATTCTGCACTACTGGTGATATTTGCTGATTACTTTGGAGCAGGGAAAGGAAATGCCCCTCCAACAAGGCATCAGGAAGAAGACTGCACTGGAGCACAGAAAAGAGCAATATTATTTCTTGGATTGTGTTCCATCTCATGCCAACTCAACCGCTCTAAATTTTGGATTTATTTTTTTTCAATGTTTAGGCTAAAAAAAAACAAACAAAAGCAAGCAGGAGAATCTGAGTCCAAAGAGAGGCTGCAGGCACCACTTGCCGCATACAATCACAGAAAGCTGTAGTGCTGTGGATGTATATCTGAGAATGTTTAAGTTCATTATTAAAAATGGGCTGCGGCTGATTCATAGTTTTGCTGCAATCAGCTGAAACCCAATTACCATTACAGCACAAATCACTTCTGATGCGGACTCTCAGTCTGCCAGGAAGAAATACTGCTCTATTTCTAATGCATTAATTTTCCTCAGTGGCAAATACAGCTCATTTCTTTATACAGTTTGTGATTTTTCTGCAAAACTTTGTACAACTAAAAACTACATGGCCTACATACACAGTCTGGACTACATAGTGAAGCTGAATTTTTCCTTTTCAGAGAACTTTAATTTTACATTGATCATGGCACTACACTACAACTTCACCAAAATACAAATCTTTCTACCTGGGTGGGATCTTGCCCCGGGCCTCCTGCAAAACCACCACTCACCTGGCCTTACCCATACCCTACCTGCACCCTGCATATCCAAATCCTGCTCTCTCCTGGCTTTCTTTCACCTTTCAAGTCAAACCTGTTCTCACAAGCTCACCAACTTTCTTTAGAAACACCATGGGGTAGTAGAAGAGTAACAGCATTTGTATTTTTGCCAGACATTCAGCATAAGCAGCATGAGCAATAATGGCTTGTCACTCTGCCCATCTCTTTTTCCCTTCCTTTTTTGCAACTTGTCATTTTAATTTGGGATTGCCCCCACAAAAAAAAGTAGGAAATTAATTTTCCTTTAATATTCGACTATATCTCTGTGCATGAACTTTTGGTGGATTCTTCCAAGAGAATTACATCCCAAAGGATGTTGGTAAGCAGAAACAGCAGTGCAGCTGACATTGGGAGTGTCAAAATAATCAACAAGTTATTACACCAGTACTGTGTTCTACCTCTAATTATAGCCAATTTACATCCACTCCATGTATACATTTATGCCAAATCATAGCCCAGGTTAAGAAAGACAAGAGACCTGTGCATCAGTTGAAGTTCAGGATGTACCATATGGAAGCACAGGGAATGGCAGAACAGGGTTATCAGGAAATGGGCAGCAGGAGAGAATTATAGCCACACTATATCTTCATGTTTCTGTCCTTCAGAGATTGTCAGTGAAGTCATATCTCCATTGGCAACATCACAATCATCCCCACAGCAACAAATGTGATGCTGCAGAATGCCAAAATATCTAATTTTTTAAAAGGTACAAGGAAAACACAAATGTGGAGCATGTAGGAGTTGAACAGCCACACAAGTCTAATGACTATAACGGGATGTGCATAAAAATACTCCCTGAAAAAGAAGCTAAGCAAAATCAGCTTCTGAAGATTTCTCTAAACATAACATCTCCTGGACCCCTCATTACATCTTTCAGGCAAAGCCAGCAAACAAGTCACAGAGGCAGCAAAATTCCCTTGCAGCTGCTCTCAGTGCCCCTCCTGTGAGATGCTCCCTAGTCCCTCGCAGATAAGCAAGGCTGGTAGCAGGAGAGGTGCTGCACAACCATGAATTAAACACCTCTGTGTGTAAGTCATGCAATAAGAAGCACTGGCTTACAAAAGGACAAGTGTAAGCTGGTGTTTTACACTGTGCTGAAGTGCAATTACTTCTGAGAGGGAGACTATTTACCCTTAAAAGGACCTAAAAAGGATTTGCAACCATAAAACGCAAGGGGATTAAAATGAAAGGAAGTTTATTTTCCAAGTCTAACCCAGATGTAGCCAAAATACTGTAAAGACTCATTTTCCTGCTGCTAAAAATCCTAGAAATCTTCTGTTACAATTTTTATCATCCAAGATTAAGAAAACTACTTCAGATTAGCTGTTCTTGGAAACACTTCTGATATTTTGGACTGAAAGCTTAAGAACTCTAAAAATGCAGTTTGTGAAACTGAATCTGATTGACTAGCTTTGCCTTAAGCCGTTTTGCTCCAGTCAGGACTCCTGGGTGGCTGAGAATACCTATTCCTTAGCAGTCAGAGTGTGGGATGCCTAAGAGGAAAGACCTTTCTCCATTCATCCTTGAGAAAATAGCCTCGGTTTAAAACAATTGCAAGTACTACGTACGTAGTGGTCTTCTGTAAGGCTGCAGTAGTTTGGTAATGCACACAATTCTTCCATTTCTGAGATAGTTCTATTTAAAAGCCATTTTGATATGACGGCCAGTAGGGCTTCCAATGAAAGGGAGAGATGGATGCATCCTGTTCTCCTTTGTTGTCCTCTCTGCTACTCTGAACTCTAAATAATGCTCTTTCTCACGCATGAAGAAAACAAGTGGCATCCTGGTAATCAGGAAGTGTACTGCTGGGTGCAACGGGTCCTTCTCACCACATCCAACAATGTTTACTTACAAGAAGAGCCCAAATGCTTGAATAATAGGAGCACGGGTTAGGAATAGGTTTGGACAAATGAGCAGTGGTGACCTGTGATGCCTCCAAATCCCTTATATCACATTCTGGACAATATTACAGGTCCCCAGGTTTGTGAATTCCAAATGATAATCAATTTTATGCAAAATAGAATTCTAAAAAGGTGAAAAAGCTATATTTAAACTTTGTATAGGAAATACAGCACTGTAAATATTTTTACTTGGTGCTACAAGTTATGATTTATGCTGCTTTTGCTGTGTACTGCATATGTTTTGAAATTAGTAGTTTAGCACTGAAACTGTCTGATTGTTTCTGCTGAATACACACTGACAAGAACTAGGACATGAGAGTACAATAAATACTGCAGAATGAATAGGAATACTTTTCACTGCAGAAACAATATATCTTTCTTCAGTATGAGTCTCTCTTCTCTGTGGCTTCACAACAAAATTTAATCATCTTCAGCCTATTTGGAAGAAAAAAAAACAAACTCCAATTTCTCAAAAAACAGAGTAATGTATCAGTTGTTAAAAAGATTTCATCTTGATACATTTTATATCCTGTGAGGACTTTCAAAAGAATCTAAGGAGTGGGGAATGTTTGTTCTGCTGGCCAGGGGTGTCTGGAACACAGATCTACATTCCTTTCTGCTCTGGATCAACCCAAATGAATGCCCATGCTCTGGGAAGTTGCCTTTTGCCAAGCAGATATGTCTCCATCACAGTTTTGAAAGGCTTTCAGCCTCGCCCTATAGCACAGCTCAAACATTTTTTATGCCACAGTGAAAATAATTTTTCGGGACGGGAAATAAATTTCCATTCCAATTCCATTTTTAAATAGCAAGTCAGAACAAACCCACCTACTAAATGCTTCCTTCATGCTTTTAGCGGTTTCTCTTCCTCTGCACCTTGTAATAACTGCAATTCAGATATGCATAAAAAATGAGAAGTAACAAGGTAATGGTACAAGACTGTTCTACTTTTTACAACAGTACAGCCAGCTGCCTACAGGAAAAGAGCAGCAGAGAAAGCTAAACCACCCCTCACTTCTTGCATGGATGGGCTGAGAAGGCCACCAGTCTCATCCAAACCAGGTCCACAGGCACAAACAGCAGTCACCTGGCAGTGATCTTTGCACGGTACAGGGATGATTTCTGCATTCAGAATAGTGCATTAAAATCAGGAAAAAAAAAATCTGATGCCAAATTGTCAGATTTCCATTAACTAGAAAAAAAAATATATTTCTTTAAGAAAGCAAAGTTTGTGGAAAAAAGCTAACACATGCCCTTCTGCAACACCAGTGGGAGCTCCATGAATTGTTAAATGCATTTAAATTTTTTTGTATCAGGGAAGATGAATCCTCTCTATAAAAGATTTTCAAAAACACTTAAATGCCAGAAGAATGAAATTACTGTGATAAAAGCCAAGGCACTCTGAACATTTTTCATTTCTGTGTTTATGGCATTAAACTTTCAGGTAGGACTGGCATGGCAGCCCACAGAGAAGAGCACAAGATCACATCCTGCATTTGGTATCATGTGTGTCCACCAAGAAGTTTCGAGATGGTGCATGTCAAAACAGGTCCAAGGACTTTCAATAGCAAGAGTGCTTAGAAAGAAACCCCTAATCACTGATCTTGCACAGTGAACTGCACTGGGTTGTCCAGTCCAGCCCAGGGAAACAATAGCTGTGTCTGTGATGGGTGATTAATAGTTTACGTTATCGAAGCAATATGCACCTGTAGGGGTTCAAAGATATCTCTTGCATGCTTCTTGCTAAACAACTGCACAATCATTCTCATCAACTGAACTGCCTCCTTTCCTCTTGTTGGAAGCAATGTGTCTACCTCAGAATACAGCAGCTTGCAAGGGTTTAGTTTGAGACATATATTTTTGACCCTCCAGCACCTCAGCCTTCTGTCAAGTAGAGCTTTACCCTCTCTGTCCCCATTTGTGCTTCAGTCCTGAGAAGTGTCCGTGTGGTTGTCCCCATCGAGCTCTGGGTGTAAAATGATTTCCCCTTCCTGACAACAGATATTTAGAGATCTACATTCCTCTCAGTGACATTATTTTGTCTCTTATTTTCATATTGATAACAGACCATTAACATGCACAAGTCCAAAACAGATTTTATTGTTTTCTTATCTCATAAAGTATAGAAATTTAAATCACCAAAGAATTAGAGGAGTGAGAGGTGTATTATGTTTAAGCAGCTACAAAATGTGGCTTGCATCATGTAATGGGATATGCTTAATGCAGTTTAGCATAGCAGCCTTTCATCATTTACATTTGCTTTTGGCTTAATAAACTGTGTCATTCTGTTTATGTTTGTTACAGTTGAATATAAATGCTTCCCGGGCAGCTTCCCCATGAATCACACCTGGAACACAGAAATTGGCAATCAGTGTTTTCATACATCACTTATGTTCTTCTGCCTCTCAGCCTTAAGCTTTAATATTTTATTTAGGAGTGTGCCAAGTGCTTTCAGTTAAACTTGATGGCCAGCCACGATATCAGACAGTGTAAAATGATGTAAGATTTCAGCCTGCTGTCCTCACTCTGAGTAACATCTTGTTCCAGGAGTCATCATGCTGGTGGGGATACATACACCCCCTTAGACACTGAAGAATAAACAGAGGTTTTGATGTATTTTGTCATTACTACAACAGCTAAGTGTCCTCCATGAAAGATAATGAAGTAGAAGACAGAACTGACTCCTACAGAGACAGGAACTCACCTCCAATCTTCTGGGAGCTTTGGCTAAGGACAGTAGCCAAGATCAAAGACATGTTACTGAAGATGGTTCATCTGGGAGTTTATGTTTCTAATGAAACCTTACCTCTGCACAGTAGCCTTCATATGCTGAGGAAATCCTCCACAAATGCCTGTACAGAGCAGTACCTCACAGACTCAAGATATATTTTTAAGCCTACAAGCATTGTAAGATTATACAAAAGACAGAAATTTGCTGTACATAATGGGAAACTATCAGGAAACAGCCTCTTTCACATTGCAGCTGCCCTTTGGGATGTTGGTGCTGCCAGAAGTAACAGAACTGGAAATAAGGAGGCTGGAAGTTCAGCATATGGCCTACTTCTAACCCCAGGCTGCTGCAGGAGCAATGTCTCTGGTGCCTTTCAGCACATGTGTACAGATTTGCTGGACATTAGCTAAGGCAAAGCCTTGCTGCAGGTAGCTGCAACGTGGGCAAGAGCACAGGGATGCACTGGGGCAGCTGGGGATGCTGAGCAGCCTGCAGCAAAGGGAGGTGGCCCTGGAGTTTCACAGCCTCAAGAGCAGGGAGGTAGAGAGGTATTTGGGCTAGATAACCTTTAAAAGGACCCTTCCAACTCAAAGCATTCTACGATTCTACTTGGGGACTCTGTGGATCCCAGAGTGCAGCAGGGAAGTTTCAGTAGGAGAGGCAGGACTACATGGGGCCAGGATTCTTCCTGGGGCATTGCTAAGCACTACTGACAGAGCAGTGAGGACTAAATAAACACTATTTTTCCCAATGTACAAGTGGGGAAAATACATTTATACACATTTACCACTTGACTACACCACAGTCTGTCTTCCATGTCCCCTTCAAACTGAGAGGCCGCTGCAGAAGAAACACTAGTAGCTTTGTACCCATTTGAAATCTGTGGAGCTCAAAGTGCTTCACAGACTTGAGCATCCCTGCACTAACAGCCAAGTAGTATCCCAGTGCTACAGGGATGCAAACTACACAGCACAGAGAGATAATGCTGTTCTTGTAGCAGGGGAACACGACAGTGATACACCCACAGCAAGTCAATGGTAGTCAGAAAATGAAGATAGATGCCTTGACAATGTGTTCCATTGTGAACATGAACCTAAGAACATCCAGACCATATTAGATTTAGCAGCTTCACGTACAATAAAACAAGAATAAACATCCTGGGGCTTTCCTTTCATAGACACTTTTATGCAGGAGCAGTTTCTGATGCATAGAAAACAAGTCACTTGATGAAAGAGATTACAAGCACTTGTGTTTTGAGGCTTAGGGGTGGGACAGGTGACAACCAGGACCTAGAGGGTCCCAGGGGGAAGCAGTTATTCCCTCCCCCTTCCTCTTCCACACTCTATAAAAGAGGCAGAAAGTGGGTGCTCCATGTTGGGAGAGCACAGCAGGGCTGCATCCACACGGTTCTGAGCAATCCTGTGCCATCCAAGATTGGGTTTTGTATATCTTGTATTTACTTTGTTTTCTCCCCATCTTTGTGTATATATATCTACCTCCCTTCTTGCTTTCTGTCCCCTGTTAAACAATATACTTTACTGATTCTTACTCCTGTCTTCCCTTGTTTATCTCTCTATCTAGGGAAAACTGAGGGGGAGCACAAATTCTGCTCCGTGAGCCCTTAAATGGAGACACAAGCACATAGCTTTCAATCTCTTTCATCAGTTTACATCAAAAATCAGGGGTTGTGCAGGGTTGAAAGTTCTGCAATATTTTATTAAATTGGACAAAGATCGAGGAGGAATAACAAAGGATGTTTGTTATGTTCACATGGGATAATGTGAATGTTCACAGGGATAAAGGTTTGCTCTCATTATAAACTTCACACTTTCCTCTCAATGCTGAGTTTCCATTCTTTCTCTCCGGCACTTTGTGGTTTCTGTTAATTTTGGTGTTCATAGTCTCAATTTAAATCTAGATGCAGCATATATGATACAGCATAATAAAGATTACAAATCTTGTTTGCAGGTTCTATCTTTTTATTGTCACATAAAAGAATGTCTTTCATGAAATTCTAACTGAAATGCTCTTCATGTTTAAAGGATAAACTTACAAAGGCAGCACAATAGTAGCAAAAGAGGCTGAGAGGAAAAAAAGGAAATTAAACAGGTAATAAAAGAGATTTTTTTTAATGATATTTGGAATCAAAAGCAATGCCAGGAAGGAAGGCATTTCAATGGAAAAGAACTACTCTGCATTTTAGGAATTGTGGAGGAGAAAGTTCTTGTATAAGTCTTATAGTAGAGTAAAGTTGATGCAGGCAAAAAAATTACATGCTCTAGAGAAAAGCACTGTGGCCAGGGTAATTAAGGGATGAAAGAAGGATAGAGAAGGATATGGCTGCATTACTATGGCATGCCCATAATGAACCACATTATGAAGTGTGTGGAGGAAGATATGAGTCCTTAGACACAACTAAAACTCGTAGGACACAGCAGAGGAGGGAATTTAGAACAGCAAGACATGCAGACTCTGACCAGTGCTGGCAAAGGAAAGGAAAGTGAAGAAATCAACATCAGCAAAGAACGGGCAGAGAGTAAAAGTGTGTTTTCACCCTCGTAATCCTCTGAAGGAGATTACACCATACTCACTAATTGTGTGGATAGCTTCCACTCACAGAAAACTTCGTTTAATTCCAAATAATTATAAAAGATAGATCACAGCTGCACTATTAACACATGCACACACTAGGTATAAGAATGAAGGATCCAGAAAAGCACTGTAATACTTCCACACTTGGAATCACTGAAGTTAAACTTCAAGTTCCTTAATAAAAACTCATCAAGAAAACACAGTTGATGAAATCAGTAAAAATACTGCTTGGATAACTCTTGAGACTGGAGATTTTTACAGCTCTACATCATTAAAAATGACAGGCAAATCCTGATCAGCTTCTAATAATATCAAAATAATAACCCATGTGGATTTAGTAACTACCTATGTTAACTACAAAATCACTGATATCCATAAGTTGAGCATCTCAAGCAGGATTGGAAAGCCAATTGAAACAGAAATCAATTAATTAAGCTTGCAAAATATCTATAGAAAACAGTAAGGAAATATTTTTTACTGGCCTTTGTCAACATTTTACAAAACAAAAAGAACTTCAAAGTGTAGCACAATTTTACCAGCAAAGAAAAAAGTATAATCTGTAAGACCTTCCCTAGACTTCCAGGTTAATAGAATAGCACTTCCATTAAACAAGTTAAAGTTTATAATTTCTTTTCTTTACTGAAGAGTTGATAGAAAACCCACAGTACCCTTCTGCTGTCTGAATCTTTCTATGATATGTCAGGGGCTAAATCGCATATTTTCCAACACAACACTGCAAAAACATTATGATAAATCCATTCTATATTGGCATAGAAGCATTATATTTATGATTTGAAATGATAAAATCTCCCTAATGCAACATCTTATAGCTTTAATAAATCAAATTCAAAAATGCATTATATTTCTGGTAACCTACTACAAATGATCTCACTCTATTAGACCTATTTCTGTGCACGATTCAGTGTACTCCTACAACAGATTACAAAAAAACACTTCCAAATATTTCTTTAATGCCTGGAGGTTTCATCCTGCCTGTCTGAAGATAGGTTCATTGTGGCTTTTAAAAAGCAACTTTTTGACACTTCTGGGATTAAACATTTAATGGCAATATAGTTACTTACAGAAGATGGACACTGGTGCCTACATAAATGGAGCAGAATACTCCTGAGAACAGACTATCTTACCAAGTTTTATGAATTTTGTTCTTCCACCTGGACTGGGAGCATTTTTTGCTATGTTAAGAGAATCTTCACATCTAGCGTGGGTGGGAGTATGAGTTTACAGAGAAACGTGGAAATAATTAAACTAAGGGAAAAAATCTACTCATATTTTAATTTCATGCTTAGGTTCATTCAGAGTTTGAGATGAAGGGATAAGTCATTAGTTCTTATTTTATTCAAACCCAGCCCCTGGAGCGTGTTGGATTACATGAAGTTACAGTGTGTACTCTGGCAATTAAGCAGTTTTGTGTATTTGCAACCATTTTTCTGATGCTTCCTATTTGAGAATTAGTCTAAAATCCACCAGCCAAAGAGCAGAGCCTCCCTTACTCACACACAGCAGCCCCTGAGTGCAACCACTCCACTACCACCAAGCTGCCATTGCCTCAGCCATTAACACCGTGCCAAAAGATGGCCCTGAGAGGTTCTGAACACTTTCTAGGACACAAAGGACTGTACACAGCTGCTCACATGAGCTGAGGCTCTACAGTTATTGGTTATGTCAACTTACAGGAGGCATATCCAGGAACACTTGATGTAAAAAGAAAGAGCTGCGTGAGGGTCCCACTGGTCCCCCTGCCCCTCCCTCAGTGGTACCTCAAGGTCTGGAGAAAACAGATGTTGCTTATAACTAAGGATTAACCACAACTTCTGAACTTCAAGTAGTGACCTTTCTTAAAGCATGTGATTTTCAATTGTAAATTAGAAGGGGCAATTGTAAATTACAGTATAATCTTCAGAGTATAATCATGCAGTAAGAGCACTAAAGTCACAGAGACCTCTTGGTCACACAGTACATGATTATTCCCCCAACCTTACAAAAAAAGATGTTAAGACTCTGCTGTGGGTGTCTAGTGGCACCCCTAAACCAAAAACTCCCAGACAGACTTAAAGACTTAGCTCAGCCCAATAGTCATCTGAGATGATCTAAGGAGCCAGGGTGCAGTTTTCTGTGTACGAGTCACGTTCCCTTGCTGTTTGATGAATACCAATCAGCTGCACAGCCACAGGAGCATATTTCATTTAAAAGATGGAGCTGTTTGTTGTACCTGCGGAGATGAAGTTTCAAGAAATGCAGTATATGAGACATGGGTCTGATAGCTTTCTTTTTTTGCCTACACTTGATTTTTTTAATATGTATATGAGTAATAACAATGAAGATTCATTTGCTAATAGTAAGACTTAGTTCCATGATAAAGTTGTTCCATGAGGAAACCCAATGAATTGTTTTAAGAGGAATGGGAACCCAAAGTTAAAGCTTCATTAATAACAAAGACTTATTTTTTATAATTCAAACCAAATCATATCACTTTACCTCCTGTGTGCTATTCCCTCTAAGCTTTCATTACCTTTTATACTCCAGCCAGTCTCATAACTCTGTTCTTTAAGAATATGACTGTGGTTTTAAACCATCACCCTCAACAGAAACATACTCCTGAAGGTGGGTTGTAGACACCCTGTACCTCTCTGACCTTATCAGAAGCTTTCATTATTTTTGTTCCTTATGTTTTACTGACTTTTAAAAAATAGCACATTGCATAGACTCCGTGCCTAATTTGTATCTAACGCTGGTTAAAAAAAGGACAGATCTGAGCCCTCCCATTCATTGCACTTTCTTTTTTTTAAATCATGCACCAAATTCAAGGTAGCCCTAGACAAGCAAATAGCAAACTCAAGTCTGCTAATGCCTCAATACATCATGAGATTGATTTATTATTGTCTCTTGGTTCTTTACTATAGCACCACCACACATAAGATTTGTTCTTTCCAGCTTTACCTCAGGCTGATTTGACAGGAGAAAGACTAATCGGTGGTGACTGCTGATGGGCTTCAGCCTCTACCATGCCCCAGGACATTCAGCAGGTACCTGGCAGAAAGGGGACACACTCTGCTGATGACTAGCATGGGCCAGTCACCAGTTCATTTGCAACCACTTCTAGCCAGATATCCTCAGTTCTGGTGGTAACCACTGCTCCACGGAAAACTTTTCTGTGTAGCCTGCAGAGGGAACCCAAACCTGGCTTAGCTGGGACAATTTGTGTCTAGGTGCATTGGAATGAATACTCAACAGTTTCTAGAAAGGTATTTGAACTGGGTTGCACACACAGCTCCAGTCACAGCACACAAATCAAGTGGTATATTCATGAAATCCTGTGTTCCCCAAAAATGCAATCACCGGAATGTACATACATATTTCAGGAAATAATTCTAAATCTTTCTTCTTGATATGGCACCAGAGACATAGCCTAAAAAACATTTTTGAAAATCAAACTCCCTCTGACAAAAAAGAAGAGAGAAGATTACATAGTGTGCTACCTGTTAGTCAAGGAACATACTAGTTGTTCACGTAGACGATTCAATAGGACAAAATAGATCAGCATATATATAATTATTGGATAAATAATTCTGCACCTAAAATGTTTAAAAAACTAAATAAAAATGGGACAGAGGCAAGTGAAGGCACTGAGAGCACCCATGAAATGTATGAGAAGCCTCTGGGGTTTGGGGGTTTAAGAAGTTTTGTTTTTTTATTTAAAATAATGGCTTTTTTTTTTTTTAAGCTGGCTGTCCATAACCATATTTCTTACTTTTAAAATACCATGTAATCTAAAGTCAAGCAGCACCAATAACTAGCACTATAAAAGCAAAATGCACTATATTGCCTGTCATCTGGATGTAATGATGTTTACAAGTGACAGGAGTCTGAACCACCCTCCAGGTGATATCACTCAGTGGTCCAGAGTCACGAATAGCAACTTTCATTTGAACAAGGAGGAGAAGACAATCACTAATTTCAGAGTTGGAAGTTGGATTTACAATTAGAAGACTTAAAACAAAAACAAACCAAACCAAAGGAGACAAATGTTGAAGGGTGTTGAATGAGTCATGTCAAAAAGCTGCCACTCTTGAGAGTGTAGGATGAAATTCAGCATGCTAATTTCAGCATCTTCAGGATTATAAACAATTTCCACCACTGCTAGATATTGAAAGATGATCTATAAGCCTAAAAAACCCAAAGGCTACTGATACATTGTTAGTTGTTTGGGGGTTCGGTTTGTTTTTTTTGGGGGGTGGGCTTTTTTTGGTGGTTTGCTGTTTTGTGGATTTTTTTGGTGTTGGTTTTGTTTTTTTTTTTTTAAAGTTTACCTCTCCTAGAACTACACCATTGCATCTAGCCAATAGAATTGGATAAATCAGTACAGATCTGATAATGCTTTATCAGCATAATCATCCTTGTATAGATTGTCAACCCCTAGGGAAGGAACTGAATTCATTATAAATCTCTTAAAAAGCTTGGCAAGTAAAATATTAAATGTTATATTCATCACAGTCATTAACTGATAGCACTAGACCCATTACATATTATACCACAGGGCCAGTGGGCAGGATATTTCAAATTAGTCAATGCTATGGCTTTTTGTTATAATGATTAATGACATTTGCATGCTGCGGAAGGATCCAGTTCAGCTCCCACTGTGTCATATTCACTTCTCCAGTAAAAATTATACATGTTGCCAAACTCTGTCCCATGGTCTTCTTTTAGTCTTTTCTTCAGGCAAAATGCCATTAAATGCCAACAGAGACATTTCCTGACGAAGCACTTAACTACCTGACCCTTTAATATTATACATGAGAATTATGCGAGTAATACAAGTTACTATTGACATTTTTCACCATACAATTCCACATAAACTTCTGCCACATATCTCAGTATGAATTCACTAACAGTGTGAACTAGCGGTTTTGATTCCTTGTGGGGAGCTCTGATCACTAACATCTTAGTCACACAGATTCATTCTTTGGCTTTTGATCAGCCACTTGAAGAACTTCTGCCTCAGTTTCTCTACGTGTACCACATGGCATGGGAAGTGATGAAAGAATTAGTTCATCTGTACAGCAGTCTATAAAGAAAAAAAAAAAAATCGCATAGCACCTAGTCAAGAATTAGCAGTAAATATACATTGAAGCATTTCAGATTCCCAGATGCTTCTCATCCCCAAACAGTGCAAGTGTAGTTCTAGCTTGGCTCCAACATATCAAGAAGCAGACTAAAGAAAAACGAGAAGCAACTTAAAACTGTGTTTACAGCACAGGCTGCATTCACTCAAATTCATCCCACCCAGCATTCAGCCACTGCACTTACAGAGATGTGATGGGTTTTATCTTGCTCAGAGCAAGGACTGTTCTCATGATCTTTCAAGTGAGAAGTAAGAGGATCTTTATTTAGAGGTGAACAATGAAGCCCCACATGAAGTGACATTATGGCTTACTCACACCCACTGAGGGAGTGTTCTGGTTCTGTGTAAAAAGGGGTTCAGGGCAGGACCCACATGGAACAGAACTATGTACTCCCCCTCCCCCCCCAGAGAGAGAGAGAGAGAGACTTTGAAAAAAAAAAAAAGATTGGGAGTTAAATGAAAAAAAACAGGATATTTGTTAACAAGGAACAAGTATATTGTTTAACAAGGAGCAGAAAACGAAACAGGGAGGTAAGAAAAAAATATATACAAAGATTAGGGGAAATACAAAAATAAAACAAAATATACAAAACCCTCAGAAATAGTTCCAGATCCCACGGAGCGAAGCACGCCTTGACCTCGGACCCACAGGGCAGGAGTGGAGTCAGCACTCACTTCCTGCCTCTTTCCAGACTGTGTGACAGAAGGGGAGGGAATACAATGGTTCACCCCCACCGGGGTCCTCCCAGGTGCTGGAAGGTCACACCCCCACTCCAAGCCTCAAACCACAACAGGGAGGTTCAGCTGGGGTGCACAGTGAAGAACAAGCTGTAGGGACACAGATGCTGAAAGAGGACAAGTGCCAGCAAAGGGACTCCATCAACAAGCACGGAAAACTGTAAGAGGTAAAAGGATGTCTTCTAAGAGAAAAAGTGAAATGTTCTCTGAATGGCATGCAAGTATGAAAGGAAGGCAAGTTTCCAGTCCTATAAATAAATATATGTATAAAACCCGCATACAAATACACACAGTCACATGCTGAGGAAGCAAAAGAAGCTTCTTTCTTTGATAGAAAAGATGGCAAATCATGCAGGAGAATGAGAGAGAGTTAACAGAGTAATACTGCCTTTGTTTCCTGACAGCCTTATGAATATATAAAATTAAACCTCCCAGATTTTAGCTTCTTCCCAAGTTCTCAGAATGGTCATCATTACAACCAAATTTTGGGTTTCATCTTCAAAGGGAGTGAAGAAAATCAAATATGTCAATAACATATTTGTTTTGTGATAAAGAGACAGGATCTGTTAGAATTTCAATTCAAAGCCTATAAGAACCATATAGGAGTCTCAAACAAAAACAAACAAAAAAAAAAGAAATGCTTTAGAAAGCAATGCTGCAAGGACAGCCTCCTCAGCCACATCACTTATGTATTAATACAATCATCACAGGCTACAGCAAGATGGAGAGTATGGCAGCATCTCATTTTGGGTGGTGTTTGCCTTTTCCAAGTCACACAGTCCCTTTTATCTCATCTCTGCTGCTCTTTCCTCAGCTTTGTACAACAATCCTCTAAAACGGGGTTTAAACATCAGAGTAATGCAACCTCTGTTTCCAAATAGCCTTACGAATTCAGAAGTATTCAAGCATGAAAAAGGACAGCTAGAAATTCCATGACCTGAGTCTTAATCTGTCCCTTTACTGAGGAAAGAGAGGCATTAATTAAACTATATAGAAAGCCACAAAAAGCTGCATTTTAGAAGCAGAGATCTTTAACCATGCCACTGAGAAGAGCCAGGCTGGCAGAGCACATTAAAAGAGGGGTTAAAACTACAAGCTGAGAAAAAAGGTTGCAGAGGTCCTTTGCCTGGCTGACTCAGTGCCTTGGCTAAGTCCCTTCATCTTAATTAAAAGGAGGATCATGTTTAGCAATCTTAGAGGAATATCGTCAGTATTTTCAAAGCACATCACAGAAGGTAACACAGAAGGAACTCCACAAGAATAAGTAGCGGTATTCAATTCATCATCATTAATACCATAATTCTTGGTCCTAACAAGCCA
>NW_008601145.1:0-314 GCF_000691845.1 Merops nubicus | reverse complement strand
CCTCCCCTGCCACAGACCGGTACCGAAGGGGCACCGGGTCAGGGTGTTTGTGACTTTAGCTGGAAAGAAAACCTGAGGCCAAGACGCACGCGTGGCACTCGCCTCCCAGGGGAAAAACAAATCAAAGCCCCTCACCACGCTCAATAACCAATGCCGAGATCAGGTGTGTATATATACATACCCGAAAACAAAAATTTATTTCGGTGAACAAAAGCAAAAAGGAAGGAAAAAAAAAACCAAAAGAGAAAGAAAAAAACCCGGGAGTGTCTCCGTCCGGAGGCTGAGACTCGGAAGTCACTTAAATCCGGCGCTCA
>NW_008601144.1:1700-3726 GCF_000691845.1 Merops nubicus | reverse complement strand
CGGTTGGTGTGTGCGCGCGCTTGCTCTTGGTGCGGGAATGCGACGCCGCAGTGTTCCCTCCCTCTCCCCTTTTACTTCTGATGTCACGCGCACAAGCCTGAGAACACCTCGCGCGAAAATGGGGCGTGGCTAGAGTCGCCCCTATCTGATATCACATAAGGAATGTAATGTGGGGGTGGGGCTGCTGCGGTTTCAACCCGGTCACCTCTGCTAGGAAAGTCAACGGGGTGGGGGAACG
This sequence comes from Merops nubicus, assembly GCF_000691845.1. NCBI lineage: Eukaryota > Metazoa > Chordata > Aves > Coraciiformes > Meropidae > Merops > Merops nubicus. The sequence continues at coordinate 3,488 of NW_008601144.1, read as the reverse complement.
TTGGAAGAACCGCGCCCCGCCATCGGAAAATACGGTAACAATTGAGGCAGCTACCTTCACCTGCGGAAAGGCAGATGACCTGCCACCTTGCCTGGAGAAGCAGAGTGATGCCCGCCTTTCGCCGGAGCTCTGCGGGAGTTGAGAGCTGCTGGGAGGCAGCAGAGGCGTCTCGGAGAGCAGGTAGGAGGCGCCCACGGGTGTCCTCACATGGGGTGGCCTGGCCTAGGCTCTTGTCTCAGAGGAGGGCTAAATGGGCGAAGCCGAGGTGGCGTTGTTGGGGTGCTGCTCCTCTGATGTAGGAGGTGGGGTGGCTGACCCCACGCGTACACTCAACAAGCTCTTGAATTGGCCTATTAAGGAGCGTCCCGTTTCTTTCCTTTCTATTAGGGGCTCTACGGTAGCTACGGCCATTGGGCCGTAGAGCGTTAAGTGAGAAAGATTCTTTTTAGTTTTCTGTGTTCGTTAAAAACCATACCATTTGGGATTATACTGGCTTCTCAAATTAAAAGGTCCCTCCTGGGAGAAAAGAAAAAGGAGAAAATGCTGATGAGCCACAGTAGCAGCCTGAGGATCTAAGACTCCTGTACAGCACCAGGTAAATAACAAATGCTAACTCTGTTTGTAACGGAATTCTGTCCCTAATTACAGCCACACTGCTAATGTAAAATATTATGGAAAAAAAAAATATAGTAAGGATCAAAGTTAGCAAACAAAGCTGTTACCATCTTTCTTATGGAGAGAGACTGATGTATCATTTTAGAATAATCAATATTTTAATGAATTGTTTTTTAACTTAAAGCTTGAAAATGGCATTTTTTGCGACTTACAGTTGAAAACACTTATTCATCTTGCTTGGATTTAACAATGAACAGACTACAGACAGGGACTAAACTGTGTTCTGCAGAGTTTATTTTCTGTATATACTACAAGTTGGTGTTTTGTTTTGTTTTTTTTCTTTGGGATCATGAGATCTACCTTCTGGGCAGGAAATGAGTATAAACTGATGCTTGTGTTTCTGGGTATAGACTGCACAAAACAGATACTCTTGAGATGCCAGTTTCATAAATTCACAGATGCCTTGCTGGAATATTAACTGGCATCTTCATCATTTTACAAGTGATCTACTGGATTTATATACTTCAACTAAATTTTGGAGGTATTTGTGATTCTGAATACTACAGGCAAGAAATGAGGATGTAGTACTTTCTTTTACTAATTAATATGGTATCAATTTCGGTACTTCTGAGAGAAGAGAAATAAAATATGTAAAAGATAAAAAATTAAGAACTTCATGACTGCATTAATGAGAGCAGAAGAAAATTACATTTAATTTTCACCCCATCACTTAAGAGTAAGTTAATAATTGTAAGTTAATAATTGTTCGCATCATGAAGCACTTTTTTTCTATGTTCCTCTAGTGCTATTTCTGTTTTAAACAAGTGTCTAGCAAGTCAGTAAAAATGCTCTTCTAAACTTGGTAATGGCTGTTCTTTAACAGGTCTTAGCTACCTGCTACAATAAAAATAACACACTAATGTCACTGGAAGAATTCTTCCTGTCATAGTAAAGAAGCTTTACAGTAAAAAATGAGAAATAAGAGGAGTGAGAGATATGCCAGTGAAAAATAGAACTTCAATAATAAGCAGAAGTAGCCCATGTGTCAGTTATCTCAACTTAGTCATTATTCTGCCATTTCAGATCTGGGCAGAAATTATTAAATTCACTTAAGAAATCCCAGAGAAAAGCAGGTGGAAAAGCCCTTAGACCTACTTTTTTAACCCATCTACT
>NW_008601144.1:0-1645 GCF_000691845.1 Merops nubicus | reverse complement strand
AGGATGCTGTTGAAGCTTTTTTCATTTCTGGGCTAGGGAGTACATAAAGTAATGGCATCTTTGCACTTGAAATTTTGCCATAAGCACCAGGTATGCTTCTCCTTGAGCTCCCTCTATGTTGGTATAGCTCCATAATAGCTTCCAAATTATAATCTGAGTCTGAAGTTCCTTTGTCCTGTTAGTATTGCCCCTTGAGTTCCTTTAACAGTCTGAAAGCAAGTGGGAAGATGTGTTAATTCCAGAGAAGAAATTAAAATGTGTTCAAGCCATACCTGAACTGTATTTAAATTTATAGTTAATTTTTTCTTTCAATGGATGTTCTTGTGAAAAGACCCTGCTGAGCATTCATTTCCTCTTTCTGTCTCATGCTTCTGGGATGTCTGTATTCCAGAGCTACACAAAGGAAAGAATGGCTGTAAAACAGCATCTTGACTTGGTTAACTTCCTGCACATAATCAAAGCCTATTTATTCTATGAGCTACTTAGAAAAATACCCTTGGCTACTGCTCCGTGAAATTAATTCTTAATAATTTTTCAAAACATTAGGCCACTTGCAGTCATTTTCACTCATTCCAGTAATACATGAAAGGCTTGAGTGTTCTATCAGTTATGGTAATTTAAAAGAAAGATCACATACAGCTTCACAGTTGTCTAAACATAGAAAAATGGATCGCAGACAAACTATTGCTGGCCAACACAAGTCACCCTGGTGGTTAAAACTTATCTGGAAAGATGAGAACAAGAACAATCACCATTAAGAGGAGACATGGCATTTAAGCTGAACAAGAGTCCAGAATCATGTGCTTCATAAAATATTTGTAAATGCTGCCAGGATAGGGAGTCGGAGATGAAGAGGAAGAAACTCAGGAAGGGAGGCTAGAAGGCTCTCAGAGCTTTAAGGAAAAAGAAGAAAAATTATTTGAGGTGATGGCACTGAAATAATCAAATACAAAATGACTGGGCCTACTGAAACAGCTGAATTTAAAATGCTAAAACAAGTCCTTTTTTAACCTGTTTCTTTAAGTTTTTTTTTCAGATCACTACAAACTTCAGTTCCTGGAAGAAAACTATAGGGTTTATGGATTCTAAATTAACTCTATTATTTATGATTTGAAAGCCTGAAAAACACCGCTGTAGGTAAAGGTAGTGAATATGAACTTTGAAGTGTAGTGACTCTGAAAATTGAAATACAGGAAAAATGGATAATAGTGATAAGTGTTGATGAACTTACTGTCTTAAGATTGGTCAATGAAGAAAATAGTGTGCTTGATAGATATCTTCAGTTTTACAGTGTTTTCTTAAACAGTTTCATTCATTATGTTCAGAAACTAAGGAGTTAAAAATAAAATGTTTGCCATTTAGTAGTCTTTTAAATAAAATACTTTAGGATAAATACTGCCACCTCTTTAGAGTCTCTCTATTAAAGTGAAAATAAACCAGCAGCACTGAATAAGCCCTTTCCAAGTGCAGCTTTTTATTCTAATTAAATTCCATGATGATTTCAAAACTGGAGTCAGAGGCTAGAATCTAAAAGCATTTAGGAAAATGTACTTAAAATACTAAGTGTGCTTTACCAGTGTTCTAATATAATGAAAAGATAAAGGCATCCTAATACAACCTAAATCCTCTTGACATTCATTTCTGT
>NW_008601143.1:29116-31004 GCF_000691845.1 Merops nubicus | reverse complement strand
GTTGCCGCGCCGGAGGTATGCGCGGTTTCTAACAGTTTCATCACCAACAAAGCCAAATCTTAGTTTTTCGAAATTACGGAAGCAAAGGCGATACCGGTAGCTAACAGTAAATCGCCTGCTTTCCCCGTGGTCGGGTCTGAATATGTAGGGCTCAGTGTGATGATAGTTAATCAGAAGCAATTTTGCCTTTTAGTGATCAGTAGATGTTCGTAATGGGATCTTAATTTGTCTGTATACTGACTCTGCACTTTTCAGGTGTTGCCATTCAAAATTGACCTTTATGGGATAAGCTATTTTTCCTTAGGTGTTCTTGGCTAATGAAAAATTGAATAGTACTGTAAAGAACTACCTTTAAATATCAGTTTGTGTCCTGACATATTAAAAGTAGATAAAAGAGAAACCTGAATAGCTAAATGGATTTTCTGAAATGGTTAAAGTCTTTTCATTGGTAAATTGGAAATCTGTTTACACTGAAAAAAAATTACCCACAATGCAGGAGGTTTAAAATTATTATTGTTTAGTTTGTATAGAGTGCAGTCAGTGTTTCATATATGATAGCAGTAAGTATTAATTAGATCTTGTACAAAACTTGGGGACAGCTTCAAGTACAAATTTAGGAGCCTGGTATGTTGAGGACTAAAGAGACGTTTCATTCTGTGGAGAAAACTGACGTTAAATCTATTTTTTTTTTTTTTTTTGTGGAATTACTGTTTCTACAGAATCATTCAACAGATAACATCATGTTAGCAGTTATTAATTTATTAATCTACTTTCTGCTATGCTAGGAATACTACCTTCAACTGTTAAAGAAGCAGCTGGCTTTTTTATATAAATAAACTGGGCTCTGAGACTGTCAATCTTCTTTGTTTGACAGAGAGGAGTTCCTGCCTGCTCTGAAAGAATAGCTCAACATCTGTTATCCCATTCTCTGCAATGGCCCAAAATCAGGAAGACTACAGCTGTCCTGTTCCTTTCAGATACTTTGGGGATAGAGAGGTAGGAGGACTGAGCATTTGGTCAACATGTTCATCATGCATTAAGTGAGTCTTTACAAGCCCTTGCATGTAACCATATTGTTTTCCCACTGCTTGAAGAGTAGAATTTGCAGTTTAAAAGGTCTTTGGAATTTTGATCTTACTATGTGTGTGGAGTTTTAAATGTCTGATTAGTTTAGTTTGAACCTGCGTTTGTTAATAAAACACATTTTAATTGAAATTAAAGTGTTTAGCAATAGCTCATTCCTACGCATGTGACACATGGGCATGTAAATTACAGATGTATACATAAGCATAAAGCAGAAAATGTTTATTTTTACAGGTTGAGAGTTACATTACAACTGCTGAGTGCTGGATGAAGATGAAAACAAGATATATAAATTAGTTTATTTCTAAAAAGATGATTTCCAAAAATGACATCTTTTGACATATGTCCATAGGGAGGAGCAGAGAGAGGGAAGTGACGTGAGAGGAGGAGAAGGGGATGGAAGTGGCTGAAAAGAATATGTTACCACATGAAAGAAGCGTTTAACAGCAAACCTTATCCTTTAACATAGCCAGAAAATTAGTCAAAAGCAAAAGCCAGAATAGTGTTTCAAGTAATTTATTGAATTAATTATACTACCCTCTTCCAACAGTAGACAAACAAGTAGTCAATAGTGTGTTCGTTTTCTTATAATCAAAATTAAGAGCTCCTGTAATAAACTTCAGAGCCCAATCCAGTAGCAATTGTATTAGGCATGTGCCTCTATAACCTGCAATTTCAGCTTCACAGTTGCAAGATTTGGGGAAAGTATAATGAAAAGTAAAATGCTTGGAAAGGTTTAGGCATTATGAAACTGCTGCAGTTTGGGGTTAGGGCAGCTCCCAGAACTGTAACAGATGCACTCTGT
>NW_008601143.1:0-29085 GCF_000691845.1 Merops nubicus | reverse complement strand
CCCCCCCCCCCCCCCCAAAAGGGAAACAGAAAGGGAATAAGGGAGAGAGACTTGTTGACAAGATCATATTTATATGATATATTAATATATTATTATCAATATAATCAGCAATATTGATAATAAAATAGACTATGTACAAATATATACAAAGTTGGTACCGAACCCAGCTCCCCCCGATGGCAACATGTCACTGTCACCCCTGGCTGGGGAGCAGCCCCTGGGGAGAGGGTCCCAGGCTGGACTCCGACACAGAACGTGACTGGGTTCAGTTCAGGAACACAGGGCTCGGGATCAAAGGCAGGGTGGATGGAGTCCTCCTCGGATGCTGGCCACTGCAGCAGGAGCAGCCAGCAGCAGCAGATGGTGAGGGGAAGGGGCAAGGGAAGGGCTTGTCCCTTCCCATCCTTCAGCTTTACTGGCTATGAGGGCTGTGAGATGGAACACCTCACTGGTGAATCCTGGGGTCAGTTATCCTGCCCGCTTCTCCCCGCAGGTGCAGGGTACTCTCTGCCCCCCTCCGTGTGGGATCCAAACTTAGCAGTGGCCTTGGTCTGCACACCAACCCCTGGCAGTAACTCTAAACATGAAGTCTTATCACTGCTAAAGCCAGACAGTTTATGAAAATGCTGCTAACTTCAGACAGAGCAGTTAATTAGAAGAGCTTTAGCTAAAAAGTAACCTCACTGAGCAGAACCAGCTCTGCTTTACCCCAAATCAGGACAGAAACCCATCTCTTTTATCCAGGCAAAATCCACAATCTAAAGCTGGGCTGTCAGGCTGCCTGTCACATGCATGGTGACAGATAGGCTGTGGTTATGTAGTGATTTTGATTTGGCTTATATCCATGCCGCTGCTGAAAGAACAGCTCAGTGGCTCAGTCACACTGTTACCTCCTACCTAGATTCAAGAGCTCTACTCTTACTGTTTATCTGCTGATCTTAGAACCAGAAGAATGGCAGGAGAAAGAAGGCAGTTTCTCAGTAAGGTTGATCTTGATCCATGTAAGGTTTTCTAAATAATATAAATGGATCACATTTTCTACAGAAACACCCATCTAATCTCAACTCATTTACTGTCAGCAAGTGCTACAACAATAAGATCTTGCTGGACCATATAAAATCCCATTTATGGGAGACTTTAATGTGTCACCACCAATTGCAAAAAATGGTATCCAAGCTTGCATAAAAAGATCAAATAAAAAATAGTTACTGGTGCTTACTATTTACAGATAGAAGAACTGGCTTGGGTCTATCGTGTCTACTGCAGAATTAAAAAACAAACAAAACCACCACCACCACCAACAACAAAAACCAACCAACCAACCAAACAAACAAACCCACAACCAAACCAAACCCTGATACAGCAAAATCTCCTGCACTGAAGAAGACAGTCATGAACGTTGAGCTCCTCCTTTCCCTTCAGTCTCTCTGGGTCAGGAACTGAAACAATGCCTTCCATTTTATCTGTTTCTTTCCATGTACATACCAAATTGTCTCTGCCCTGTCTGGAGTGATGTACTCATCTTCATCTAGGCCCTCAGATTTTTTGAGACAGTAATTGATTTGGTGCCACCTCAAGGTCTCTGATCCTCTTTCTCCATAATGTTGGAATCTGATACCCTGAGCAGGAGGGGAGTTTTAGTCAAAAGGACAGTAGCTTAAAGGAAGAAAAGGGACTCTCTAGACTGCTCAAAGCTGAATATCTTCCTGCGTGTGTCTGCTGAGGAAAGCAATATGTACTTGGATTAATTGTCAGCTTTTTCTCATTCTTCAAAAGAGACAGTCTTGTTAGCTGTATTTACAAACTGAACTAAGTCAACCCTGGCCTGTAAACTTAATTCTCCAATAGAAACCTCCCAGTAAATATTCTCCAGATCACTGGGTATAGGAATGTCCCTAGGCTTTGTAACAGAAGCAAAAAAAAATATGTTGCCAATTCTGCATGATCTTCTCCTTATATGATATCAATGAAGTATTTTGCAGTTTTCTTCTGGTTTAGGAGTTTGGGGCGTACAGTCATTTTAAGTCTTTTTTTTTGGTGGAACAGTGCAGAATAGAATTTGGTTTTGTTGTGTGTCTTTTTATGAGAGATGAGAGGTCTGCAAGAGTGTTTATTCTGTTCTGGGTTCTGAAACTGGGAAAAAACACCAAACATTGTGACACTCACAGGAAAATTGCAAGAGTTATCAACATTGTAACTAGCCTTGGGGATATTTTGACCAAGTACCTCCCCCGGTCTTTTCAAGGAAGCAGATCTTTAAAGTTAATAAGCTTAGGAAGAGTTTAATGAGTTTAACGTAGACACTGAAGCAACTCAGAACATTTGTCTCTGTCTTATGAAAAGGAATCACACTTAAACTCCTTATTACTTATGACATGTAGTTTGTGCTTTGGATTGGCAACCTTCAAAGGTATGTTTTCATGATTTGCTAAATTATGTGACATAGGCAGAGACTAATTCACAGCGTTTAATGACCTGACCAAGATTGTCACTTTGCCAGCCTCTAGGAAAACTGCTCTCACTGTTGAACTAAGGAGCAACACTACTATTGATTACACTAGGACCCATTAAAATAACACTTACATTTACATCATCATAGTATAAAAATTACAAATTTAATGCAACCAAGAAAATAGAGCTGTTAACATGGAAACCCTGATACAGGGAGATCACAGAGTGATGTGGCTTGGATCACAGAGTACACACACTGGCTTCTCAGGCTCTTCAGTGTGTGTACTGTCACAGCTACACAACTAGCCTATGGGGGTAATTCCAGTAGATGTCCTCTTGTTATCTCCATGATCCCACTGAGAATCTAACATACTGAAGACTGTACAACCCACCCATTGGGTTGATCCAACCCTACTCCAGTCCATTTTTCTTTGTGCTAAAATGCAGGTGGGAGCCGACCTGGGACAGTGAGTCACCCTCCCCAGCCTGGTCCTTGCTCCCCCAGGCACTTTTGCGACTTGGGTAAGCTCCTTCTGTCTCAGGTAAAGGAGATGTGATTGAGCCCAAATTCTAGGCTGTGTTTGGTTTTCTTGCACCACATAATTTAGCTAATGCTTAAATTGTGGTCTGAACAGTGTGAAAATAGGTCTGTTGTGAAAAGAGGAGCCTTTGAATCCAAATGGGGGTCTAGACCTCTTACGGCAAAGAGAAAAGTAGTAGAGTGCTAACTGTATTGTTAATCCCAAACTTTACAAAAAGACTTTCCACATGAAATAGTGAGCAGGCAGGGACCACCTTTAAGGACATGTGTCATGGGTGGTTGCACAGGTCACCACAATGCAGGGTCACTATTCACACAAAGCAAGAACGTTGCAGTGTCATGCCTATGCTGCTGATTCAGCTCCTTATCAGCCCCTGGCTTGAAGCTTTGATAGCTGAGGTGACAAACCATAAATAATGGAAGGTCAAACTGAGCAATGTTTTTCACTCCGACCTTCTAATACTTCTGGCTTATTAAATCGGTCATTAGAGTTTCAACAGGCTGCTAAGAAGCAGAATACAGTGGCTAGAGCTGCCAAATCCTTGCCTATTCACAGATTGCCTCTCTGTGTAGGTATTAAATGTGTCCCCATGCAAAAGTTGTATCTTCCTTAAAAGGAAACCAGGTTACAAAATAGGGCAAAAATCACCAAGTAGCCCAATACAAAATACAGCCATGTATAAAGAGAATCTACCACAGAAAAAAAAAAAACAAACTGACAACCTCTACCATTCCCCCAAAAAAACCCCAAACAACAACAACAAAAGCTCATAGCTATCAGGATAAATAATTTTGTCTTTTTTTTTTTTTTTTGGTAATCAAAGAGATCTGAGTAACAATGTAAGAAAATAAGTCAATGAGGACTGTCAGAATTTAACCAGGAATAAATATATTGCCATTGTCAATCCCCTGACCCCTCCAAAATTTGGAAGTTAAGGTAGTCAATAGTTTCCATTCTAAGGCTCCATTTTTATGCTTCTTATAATCTTGTGAAAGTTTCCATTAAAATAAAAAATTTTCCATACCACTGATCTGCCAAATCTTACAACTTTCAATGGCTCAGGATTTACGAATGTATCCATTCCAAAATTAATTTTAGGAACAAGCATCATTTAGCTATTTTCAATTCTTTTGTTGAATACGTCTAGATGGACTTAACAAAAGGAAGAAGGATCACAAGGGATATACTAGGAGGAGAAAGACACCACTAGCACAAACTGCCCTCAAGATTTACATCATGACTTTATGGCTGTAAAGCAAACAGCTATAAAATCTATTGGCAGGATGTCATGTACACTCCTGTGGTGAGTTCATATGGAGCTCACTAACTACCATCGCTGTTGTCCCTGCGTTATCTTGACTTATAGTGTTGTGAGGCACAAAATGTCAGCCAAGCCAAATAGCCACCTTGGGCAACAGTGTGATTCTACAGAGCACAAATCATGTTTAGTCTGGCTTTTAAAAAACAAAACAGAACAACAAAACAGTAAGACTAAAAAAAAAAATCTGTGTACTGAAAATTAGCACACAAAAAGCTTTTAAGGTTGTGCATTCAAGTAAGAGATTTCCTTGCCGGCTTTAAGTGTCCCCCTTCATGGTATGAATCAATCTTAAAACACACCATCACTCTTTTCTTTTTTGACAGCATTCCCACTTGGTTCTGAGCACAGGGGGTTCCTGGGGAAGAAGGCAGGGTGCTTCAACATAAAAGGCTATCATCTGTTAGAATATCATGAAAAGGTGAGAAGTTGCCATTAATGAAACCATAATAGGGAGAAAGCAAGCTCTCTTGGTGAAAACAGCTGAATCTTCTCGTGGATAAAAGGATTCTCCTGGAACCATAATGCTAGAGGTGACCTTTCATCTGCTCTGACTTTGTTCCCGATGCTGACTCAGGTTCCTCACATTATTCAAGTGAATGTTTCATAGTTGGAAGGTACTTGCTGTGTATTCCTTATTTTCTGAGAGCACAACTTCAGACAGTCAAAACTGATGCATGGAAGTGCTGAGTACTCACAGATGCTGCTGAAATTAATGGGACTTATGCTTTAGATGCACAAAGTAACACAAAAATGCTAAACATCTTGGAAAATCTACCTCCAAGCGCAGCATATTGAGAACCCCAAATTGGTGGACATTTTCATCAGTCTTGGCCATAACAACTCAGCACTTCAGTTCCCCATCTGTAAAGTGGGTCTAATAGTACAGTCTCACTTCAGAGGTTTAAAGATAGATTAATTAGTGTTTGGGAAGCACTTGGAATCCCTATCAGAGAATGCTATAGAAACACCCATAAAGATATTAATAATTCAGTATTCTGCGCAGGGTTTGAATGATGTGCGGTAAGGAAGGCATGGAGCCACATATTGAGTGATAAGAATAAAAAGAATATTGAACAGCTGCTCACTCAGGGAGCATCGTCCATCCTATGCACTGAATGATGTATGTGTCTGTGCAGTTAAAGACTTATTATCATGCATATGTGGAACGAGCTCAAATTAAAGTTGCAAAGGCAAGCTTAATTCTGATTGTTCTGAAGTTGAGAGGGCTTAAATTTACAAGATGAGCATACTTCCAACATAAATATTTTGTGTATATCTCTATATCTTCATGTTTTCCTCCCAAAGATGCAGAGGGTTTTCTATGTCAGTGAACCCCGTGACCACTTACATAAAGCAGCCATGTGTCCCAGTTCACTCTGGGAAACAAACGTATTGATTTCCAGGGGACCTACACCAGCAGCAAATCTGGCTTGAAATATCTTTGTCTCATTGCATAGTTTTGTAGTGGCTGCTGGGTAGAGATGAGGCATTAAACGTGTTCAGGGACAGAGTAAGCAGCTTTCCTTTTGGCTTTACTTTTTGTCAGGTTTTTTTTGGTGGTTAGTGTGGCATTTGGAGAATCATATAAACTTCTATCCCAGAAATGAAGTTATTGCCAGAGCAAAAAATCCTATATTTACATATAAATATGCCTATTCAGCATGATTGAATACCTTTCTCATTTATAATGAAATAGCAACATCCACAACAATCAACTTTTAATACACAGATGTTAGATTAAACTGACTGTGCATATCTTTGAATGCAAACCCAATTTTTCAGAAATTCTACCTGATCCAAATGAATAATCCTTACTAAATCTGTTCTGAATTATGACCAGATTCCTAAGTAAGATTACTTGATTGCAGCTGAAGAATACGTAAGACTTTTACAATAAAAAAAAAAAAAAAAGCTGTCTCTTTCTGCCTCACTCTAGGATGTAACTCTATTTTTAGTATGTTATCTATATTTAGATCAAAGACCAAAGACTTGTATTTTCACAGCGACCTGGAGCAGTCAATGTTCTTTTATTATTTGTGACCAAACCATAATCTGGTCATTTCAAACCTGTCACCTACTTAAGAATTCAAGTGCTGGAAGAATATTTTTAAATATTTTTTTTTTGCTGGTCATTTAAACACAATTAAAAATATCTGCTTCTCTCCTTTCCTTATTATCACTTTATCCCAGATTTCATAGCAAATGTGATGGGTTCCAAAGTAGATGTAGCCCTGTTGCAGGTTAGATTTTCTTGTTATGGTAATTTAAAACTCATTTCAAAGAAAATTGTTATCATCCCTTGTCAGGAGAGAATTTTAAATATTAAATCATATTGGTTTAAGCAAACCTTTAATTTTATTTGCATTTTTAAATGCTTCTCTGAACAGATACCTCTCTAAGGAGAAAGCTTTATTGTTTATTTACATAACTCTCCTTTCCCTCTCCTTTTTTTTTTTTTTTTCCAGAAACATAACTTATTATCTATTCCAAGATTAAAAGCATTCTAAACCGTATAAGCTGCAAGAAATAGCTATCTTGTTGATTTTCAGAAAGTCTACAATACTCCATCTAATGTATTCAATGAATTATTTATTTCTTAAAGAGATATAATAAATCTTTACCTACTGTATTTGATGATTTTCATAGTAGGAATAATAAGTAACATGATTTGAGTGTGATTGGAACCAGGTACTGGGAGGGGGAAGGGATGTCAATTTAGACTGTTTACCAAGCACATTGGAAGAGAGTGCATCTGTAAATGGACTGGACATTGTTACTTACTCAAAATTTCCAGGTGAAGAAAAAGCAGATGTATTTCCATTGAAATTAAAGAGCAGGAATTATTCAATTACTTATATTTTGAAGGAGCAGCTTAGGTGCAAAAGCACAATAGTGATGTTCAGTGCCATTGTTCTCCATTACATTGGAGTGAATCCAAAGTACTTCCATTGATTTCAGTGCACTTTCATTGGGCTAACTGAGAATAGAATCTGACTCCATGTTAGCTGGGGGTGGGGGGAGTGACAAGAATATAAATAACCCCAGTTAAGTATTTGAGATACAAATACTCTGAAAGATGGTTTCTATCTTGTAAGACTGAAAAGTTCTGAATAAATCCTCTTCTATTTAGTTCTTACAGGTTGGAAAAAAAAAAAAAAAAAAAAAAAAAAAAAAAGCACTGTTTGTTGGCTGGTTATTTTTGATGCTGTTATATATTGTTAATTTTATGTCCTGAAGCATACATCAGAGAATCTCAAAAGTACCTCAGAAGTACCTTGTCCCACAACAGACATTGAAAAAAGTTTTAGGTTAGTCTTAATTTTTCTTGGGAGTTAGTAAGGGGAGCTGGTGAGCCCTCTGTCACACTGCTGTGTGTCCGCACAGGGGCTAACAGCTGATTAAACAGGAGCATGAACACCAAGCCTTTATATATTAGTGTTTTCCAAGATATTCAAAGGAATCTTGCAGAACATTTATGTGCGATATAGCCATTTCAGAGTCTTACAATCCCTTCCCTTCCCACACAGACACGGCAATTTTCTGTGTACTAACAGCTATAGATGGGACAGAGTCTAGCTCAAGCAGAGCTGCAGGAAGACGTATTTTGCATGGATGACCTGCAGTGGAATCTTGCTCTAGCTAGAATGAGCAGCAAAACACGAACTATACCAGCTCTCTCTCCATATATCTGTATGCATTATCCATTCACAACTGAGGCTTCAGGGATATGTTCAGACCTACAGTCTCCAGATCACCTTGAGGTCTGGTTCTTCCATACCATTGGTACTATATAAATGCATATTATCAATATTTTAGTCGTCAAAATACCTGATCTTCAGAATATGCTGTTAAATAGCAAACAGACTGATTTAATTTCATCTTACAGTGTTAAATTACGTCTTCCGTAAAAAGCTATTCCAAACATCTGTTTGCAAAAATTACTTAGTAATTTGCATCTGTTGACTAGATTGCAGATTCAGTTTTCATTTTTGGGAACAGTTTATGTCCTGGTTCCATGTAAAAAGGGGTTCAGGGCAGGACCCACACGGAACAGAACTATGTACTCGCCTCTTCCCCCCCCGAGAGAGAGAGACACTTTGGAAAAAAAATGAAGTATATTGTTCAACAAGGAACAGAAAATGAAAAAGGGAGGTAAGGAAAATAATATATACAAAGATTAGGGGAAAAATACAAACAATAAAATATACAAAACCCTCAGAAATGGTTCCAGGGTCCCACGGAGTGAAAGGACAACTTTCCTCTCTGAGCTCCAAGGCAGGAGTGAAATTAGAAACCACTCCCTGCCTCTTATCAGAGTGTGTGTGGGAAGGGGAGGGAATACAATGGTTTCACACCCACCCGGGGTCCTCCCAGTTGCGGGAAGGTCACACCCCCATTCCAAGCCTCAAACCACAACAGTTTAATATTCCTGTAAGCCAATGATTTTTGACTGGTAATAAGACACAGTGCTAGCATACCTAAACAGATGAAATCTTGTTTCACTTTTTTTCTTTGAAGCCTTTTGATCTTTCTCCTCTCTCTTGTATTAGAGTTTTGTGTAACTACCTAATTTATACTTCTACTGCACAAATAAACTCAGCATAAATGTAATTCTAAGCTTTGGCTGACAACTCAATAAATCAAAACCTTTATCTACCAGTCATACACTTAGGTTCATTATGTACCTAGGAGTAAAGCTAGGAATAGTATTAACATAGCAAAACAAATAGCATACCAACCTGTTGGAAATTCCCCTCAAATATAGCTGAACAGCTACTGATGTAATGAAATCAGCTCATTTCAGGACTGAATTTGGCCTCACCAGATGCACCTGTGCATACTTGGGCGGCAGGATGTATGTGTTGCACTTCTTTCATCAGCTGTGTAGGGACAGGGAGCTCCCTGTTAATGAAGTCTCTGGCAAATCTTTGCTTGTTTCTTTGCGTTAGAAGCTGGCAGGACCATTCTGGATGCAAATGTTCTTCACCAGTTGCCTCAGTGTTCCCCATCAGTTCCCTCCATCTGGAGCAGAGAATTGATGGCTATGGAGACCCTGTAGGAAAGGCAAAAGAGTCAGTGTAAACTGCCACTTACCTGCCTGTGACCAGTAGGCAGCATCTTTACAGGAAGCGTTTAGAAGAAGACGGCACAAAATAAAGCAGGGCTTTTGCATCTATAAACTCTGCCAAATCAATTGGAAGACTTGGGCAAAGCCAAACATCACTAAATCTGTCCCCAAAGAGACCCTATCTCTGTGATAATGCCCATATTCTTATAGCCTCACAGCTATCACATCCAGCATGTATTATGGTACAGAATGTGCTTGCAGTTTGAAAAAGAAAATGAAAAAAGCCTTTCTTATTTAAAATCAGCTTAGTCGGTGACATACAGCCTACCTGTGAGCCTGTTGCCTTTATTAAACTGAATATTACAGGGAATTAGGCTAAAATAAACCTCCTAAGTTTTTCTGCTCATTGTTTACACTCTTGGCTTAATTCTCCATCTTGATTTCTCAAATATGGTATAGGTTAGGGACCAGGAGTCTTACTTTGTTTAACGTATAGAAAATCTAACAGTATTAGCTCTGCCCTAGTTTTGTAGCCAACCGTGTTTTCTCGTGGCACCAAGGAAATGTTTCCAACTTAACATCAGGTGACTGAACTTGGCAGTATCTGTTAAATCAGCCTTCAAGCTTCATGCTGTTCTTTCTAAATAAAGACTTTTACACATTTATTCCTGGATTTACTGTACTGCGATGGGCTGCTAAATTGCCAGTAAAAGATTTCTTTAGTAATAATTAAAGAAAACTCTTTCTAAGTCAGCCTCACATGCATTTTTCTTAGATTGAATTATGTTCTTTGATATTAGAGGGATATCTGAGGTTTGGCTATCACTAATAAACAGCATCTGCACATCAGCGTTGCTACAGGAATGCTGTGTCCCATTAAGATATTAACTTTCTAAAGGGATGATGGAAAATTGGAGCAGGTTCAGAAGAAAGCTGCAGGAATGATTTGAGGCTTGGAAAGCACTCCTCACAGTGACAGCCCAAAGGAACTTAATCTACTTAGTTTATTTAAAAGGTAGAGAAGCAACTTGATTGTGGTCTGTAACCTTCTGCATAACAAGATATTAGCTGAGGCAAGAAGAGTTTAAAAAAAAAAAAAAAAAAAAAGAGAAAAAGGCCCATATAACTTGATTCAATGGCAGAAGTCAAAGTCAGCAGTTTTCAAACTGGAAACTTTTGAGGAGGTAGAACAATTAACCAGTGGAAAAGACTGCCAAAGGATGCAGTCAGTATTATATGTTAAATCAAACCTGCATGTTTTTCTGAAAGTACACTGCAGTTTTACCATAAACTGTGGCTAGAGGCAGAAATTGTTGGGAGAACTCCCCTAGTGTGTGTTATGCAGGAGGGCAGAGTACTCGTTTGTAACTGTCTTGGCTGAGAATCTGTGACTCATGTTCAAGTGCAAGCACGAGGCATTCTTTCAGCAGTGTTTCTAAATTTATATTAAGTGGTGTCCAGGTCATTACAGTCCTTTAAAAAGAATAGCAAGTCCCTAGTTATTCACAGAGAGACTCAAACTACCACTAGTTTGTCTTTGTGAGAGGGATAAACTTTAAACATAACTCATGGAGGAACTGGGCAGGGTGGGGTGGAGGGGAAAGAAAAAAAATCCAGTGTATGATCAGATTGCTCAGTGCCTTCCAGCAGCTACAGGAGCATCTTTTTCTCAGTGCATTTAGGGTAGCTTCAGTAGAGAAAAGACAACTGAGTATGGAAGTATGCAGTAAGAGTGCATAATCTTTTCCTCAGCCCTGGAGTCCTTGTTCCAGCATGCAGTTTAAGCTCTTGGTCACAAATCATTTCAGAGTGTGTGACCTAGCTACGTGTGAGATTGTCAGAACTTCATTCTTCAGCTTGTGCAAAAGATTTGTGTTGGCCCCAAATTAATACAGAAGTAAGGTTTTAATTTCCTAGAGATGCAGTGAATTCTGAAAGCAGAAATCTGAGCTACTGCCAGACCAAGAATAGCAATTAACTAAGCAAACAATACTTAGATCTATGCTTGGAGGCTATGACTGTTGAAGACTGCATTTTGGAGGTGTGGTTGGATCGCCAGTGGTGCCCAAGCGAGCTCTGTTAACCCTGCCTTATATTTCAGTCTTCATTGTAGACATACCTTGAGAAATGAGTGGTGGAAATGATAAAGCAACTTCTGTGCAGATTATATGATCCTTTGCAATAGACTGCAATGCTTGTAGCCAAGTTATAAACTGATTTTTTTTAATCATGGATATACTACATGAGGTCAGTTTCAAGATAGGAGAACAAAAATACTTTGTTCACATTTACAACACCAACTACCTTTCTTACAAACATGTCTCTGCAACTGCCTCACGTTACCTTCCTTTGGTGTGTTAACTTCACCAACTTGCTAATGGGTAGCTCAGAGCACTTCCTGAGCACCTAATGGGTTTGCATTAGACGTGTTGTGACTGTCCAGGGCCCTCCAGGTCCTACTGAACTACAGTCCATTTTGTGGTAAAGACCTGTTGAGATATCCAAAAAATATTTGACTCATTTGCATCAGCCACCAGTAGTACCTGTCACCTCATAGGTGTATCACTAGTTTGATAACAACAAATTATTCTTTGGTATTCTGGGCTGCGAGTTAGCACTGGTGTGGCTGGTGATTTGATATGATTTGAGGAGTTTGAGCTGGGATTCAGTCTGTTTATATCCTGCTCGAATAAAGACAACTACTTGAAAACTTGTACACATTCCACACATCGGTGCTGCCAACATGTAAATGAGCCAGTTTGCACAAATAGGAATTCTCCAAGACAGCATTTTAGCCTCACAGTAACGATCCTCTTCTGGAGGTTTTGGAAACCTTACCTTCCCCTAACTTCACACATGCAGTTTTGGAATACTTGCTCCTAAATTATGTACTTATGTTGGCATTGCTCACCTTATTCCTGTTTTTTCTTTCCATCTCTGATTTTAGCTTGTGAATGATCTTGCTGGAGTCATTCTCTGTCTCTGGTTTACTTCCTACACATTT
Organism: Merops nubicus; assembly: GCF_000691845.1. Classification (NCBI taxonomy): domain Eukaryota; kingdom Metazoa; phylum Chordata; class Aves; order Coraciiformes; family Meropidae; genus Merops; species Merops nubicus. The sequence goes on along the minus strand of NW_008601143.1, from coordinate 16,699 downwards.
CCTATTTTGTGTATACATTTGTATAGCACCTGGCATAACCAGACTCAAAACCAAATAACAATACGTTCTTAGAGAGAGAATAAGAGCTTCATTTCTCACCAGTGGGATGCCATAAGTCTCTGGGATCTCAGAGAGATTAGAACAGCTGGGTTTCATCTGTTACCGGGATCCTGCGAATAGTCAATCAACCATAAAGAGACATTATTAAAATAATATACATGTTTTGCCTTCTGTGAGAAATTTTGCCTTAATGGTAAAATTTAAGAAGAGTTTCTGAACTCCCAGTTTCAGGCCATGCTGCTCCTGTCTGAGAGATAAGATTCAGACTAAGAAAAGGGAATTATTGAGTCAGTGGGATGTTCAGGCTCTTACTGTTCTGTCAAGGCATTTTGCTGAGGTGCCTTTGAGGCAGGCAGACTTCCCAGGGAGAAGAAAGCCTCTACTTTTAGAGCAAGAAAGCACCCCAAGGTGCCTATAGAAATCACTGCAGTTCAGAAACAAAACATTTCTCCATCTTTGCTGATCTTTCAGCCTCTAAATATTGCAGAAAGGCTAAAGAAATGAGTGATGTCAAATATCTGATACATAATGAGCTAATTTAAGGACATATTGTCAGGCCTTTCTTTGAATTCTTCTCTTTTGTTGTCTTCTTTCCCAACCAGAAGCTCTCAATATGTTAATTAATGTGTTGTTAATTATTTTTTTTTAAAACCTTAGTCTTGATGTATTTCTATCGAAGGATCACGCAAACCTTTACGTATTTCCATATTTTCAGAATATTTTATGCAAATAGTTGTTACAAATGAACATTCTAATTTCAAATGAAGAAAATTCATGGTATGCATCTTGTGTTGCAGTTTAATCACTGTATACGGGGGAAAGTATTGACAGTTGTCCCGTGGAAGCTATTAAAGTTCCTGTCCAAGGTTAAATGAAATTGCAGTTTATCAGAGCAGCATTGAGAAAATAAGGGAATCTGTTCATGGCTCTTGATTAATGCCAAGCATGATCAACACAAGGGGGTTCATTAAGCTATACATCATGTGGGTAATTTAACATGTCATTGTGCCTGCTGTCTGCTTTAACTCTCTGCATAACCCAGTGTTCTGAACTTGTAGCAGCCCTGCACCTGAAGCGTTGTCTCCCTGTCTTTGTCATGCTTGGGTTGGCTCAAAATTTACATTTACACCACTACCTTTTTTCATGACCATTCTGCTTTTTATATAACATTTACAATTTACACAGCTGCATGGTTTGCTGTCTTGTCTAAACATACTTGTAATCTGATAGTGTTTATGCAAGAGATGTAAGGAATGTGTCCTTCATTGTCTAGATTTTTTTTTTTAGGTGTTTCTACCTTTTGGGCAGTTGGTTTTGAACGAGGTAGTGACAATGAAAGGAATTAGGTCCTAATTTTGGGAGAGAAAAGCCACCTCATTTCCCAGTGAAAGACTGCATCTCCATACGAAATCAAGCCTTACAGCTTTCCACTTAACTATTAACTCTGAAGGATGGAGTAGACAAGGCTTTCTACAAACAACTAGCAGAAATCTCCTGGTTACAGGCCCTCATCCTCCTGGGGATTTCAACCACACAGACATCTGCTGGAAAGACAGCATAGCACTGTGCAAACAATGCAGGGAGCTTTGAGACCATCGAGAGGAATTTCCTAGCACAAATGCTTGATCAGCCTTGATACAATGGAATGACTGGTCATGTGAATGGGGGAGGTGTGGTGAAAGCAAAGTTGTTTGACTTTAGTAAGGTTCTCATGCCATATCCCACAGCCTTCTCGTATAAGGGACTGCTAAATCCACTGAAACTTGTCTGGAATGTTGGACCCAGAGGAATTTATCAATGCCTTCATGCTCAGTTAGCAGCTGACAATAAACAGACTATCATAATGTTGATACTGAGGTGGACACAGTTCAATGTGTTCGTCAAGAATAAAAGTAATGAAACAGAATCTGCTCTTAGCAAACTACTAGTTAAGATGCTAAGCAGTAGAGATTCAATCCACAGTCGCCTTGAGAAACTTGAGGACTGAGAACATAGGAAGTGCAGAGTCCTGCACTTGTGACAGGGTAACCTCATGCATCCGTACAGCTGGGGAGAACCAGTCTGGCTGAAAAGGTCCTGACAATCACAGTGGACACCAGGCTGAGGATGAGTCAACAGTATGCTTTCATTGTAAATAAGACAAATCCTCTGCTGAGATATATTGCATGACTGGGGCCAATAGATCGACGGAAATTATAGTCCTCTTATGCTGGGTACTGATGGGGATGTACTGGGAATATTTGTATCTTTGGGTTCTCCAATGAAGGGATGTGTAGAAGCTGAAGAGGGCCCAGTAGAGGGTTATAAAGGTCAGGGACCTAGACCACTTTCTTTTCAAGGAGGAATGTCCAGCTGTGTATCTGGATGCATGCCTAAGCTATGTAGAAGAGCACATTAGGATGAAAATGCCACAGAATGCACCGTCTCCCTCCTCCCATCTCCTCCCTGTAGTCATCCTTCGGACAACATTCCCTAACCTCTGTGGGAGAGACATCTGATCAAGTAGGGAGGAAGGTAACCACAACATCTGGCTAATCTGTGGCCAGGATAGTGGGTCAAGTGACACTATTCCTAAATCCTTAAGGACTTTAGCATTCTTTGTTCTCCTCTGGAGGCTCCAATGATGATAGAACTTGTAAGGTACAGTGGAGGTGAGACTGTACATGCAGTACCTCTCCAAGAAGACCTGTAAAATATTCCTTCACTGCTGCTACTAGTGCTACCTGTAGTTTAAAATACAGTGTGGACCAGCTATGAGCACTTTTGAAATCTAACTTTATCCTGATGATTGTAGAAAAAATCTGCTACAAACTTTCAGTAATTGGTGAATTTCAATGTCTATTTATTTGCTGTGCCTTTGCTGGCATTAGCTCTGGGAATCTACTCAAGGCAAAGGATACTGCATTTATTTTTGCCAAGTATAATAAAGCTGTCAAATAGAGGAATCATAGGGAGAAATGTTTTGCAGGAGGAGCATCTGCAAATGCAAGTAGCACAACTCAGGTTATGTAATAAGTGTTATTTGAGCAATCAGAATTATTTTCCCTCCTCCCTATTCACTCATTTTCATGTAGTTCTGAGATTAGCTGAGGTTGTTGCATCTAGGAAGGGAGGACTGCCTGTGCCAGAATTTCCAAAGCATTCCCATTTAATAAGACTTTTATTTTAGCTATGTATTTCTTCTGCAGAAATTATATTTGCTGCCTGCATCTGAAAAAGTTAACTGTCTAATTTCTTTTAATAAAGGAATTGAGAATGGAATTTAAGCAAAATAGATGCTACAATCTACAGCCAGATTACAAGGGTGTACATTGGTTATAGTAACACTGAATGGTTGTTTAATATAGTGATAGTTAGTGTAGCCTGGCTTCTAACAAGTTTGCCTTTAGCTACAACTGTCTTATCTCCTGCTTGCAGTGTTAATACCTTTTACCTTGAAATCTAAAATGGTTTTCAAGTACTCTTAGTTTCATACTGGAATACTTTAAAAAAGATACTGTATTGTCTTCTGCTACCATTAATTACCAAAGGTTTATTTACAAGACAATAATTAATTATGCTTCTGGGATGCTCAAGAGTCTAACATAAATCAAAGCAGACTTGATAAGAAGCAACGAAAGTCTCACATAATTAAGCAGGGCACTAGAGACCAGTTGTTTATAGAGTGATTTTGCTGGGGCTAATTGACACTAATTATTTAATCTGATTTTCTTCTTTCCAGTAATGCTTCTACCAATTCACTGTTCTTGCCTAATGGCACAAGCATATTTGACTATCAAGGTGTCCTCACTGTATCAGTACAAAGGGTTTTCAGCTATTACCTTCACTAGACTTTATTTGTAGCAATGCAAAGAGAAGGATGGAAAGTTATGATCTTTAAGTTTTGGTAATAATCACCTAAATACATAGAGGATTAAAGTGTTGTAAAAGTCAAGAAAGGTAATGACTTAGTTGAAGATACAAGTTAATTAAAGAGTAGAGCCAGTCAACTCACAAACTGCTACAAAAATTCTAATAACAAATTTATTTCTAGGTAAGACCAGGAACATCTCTCTGATGCTTAATTACCTATTTTTTGGTAAGTACCAACATGTGGTACAAGAAACTGTTAGTGGAATTCTTTAATTTTTTTACAAGGAACTGACTTCAAGGCCCAGAGATGGTGTTGAATCTCTTATGCTGTTTTACCCCAGCCCTGCATAAGGGTTGGCATAGAGATGATGTCCACTACCAGGCAAGAAAGACCCTCCTGACTGGTTTTCACCCAGGGTCTGGCCAGCCCTGGGTGGGAACTGATAAGGAGATCACCACCAGTTACCCCCACCTTCCGCATTAACTTGGAGGTGGGACAAGAAGCCACCTCTATAAAAGCTGACTGCTTGCAGTGGAATTAGGGGTTATGTTTATATAGTGCATGTTTTGTGTGTGAGTTCTGGGTATTGATAGGGTTCCCTGACTTTTCATAGGAAGTGGAGTTTCCAGAATGTCAGAACAAGATCATGAATCTGTCTCTGGGAAACTTTTATGTAATTGGGCTGATTGCCTGGGTCCTTCCATCTCACATGGCTTGGTTTCTTGGCCAGCTTGCTCCTTTCTTTACTTTCTGTGCTGTGAGTGTGTTAACTTATTCCTCTCTCCAATAGTCTGGCATCTTGGATTGTTTGTGTATGGTTTAAGATCAGAGGTAGGAATCTGGCTGTTGGTCTGCCTGTTAATCACAGTATTATTTTATATTGGGCAAGTGGTCAGCAGAAGAGACATCTATTATGATTCCCAGAAGCTTCCTTCACCAATGTTTTAGCTCACTGATCAATTTGAAATGAATATAGCAAAGGAATAGATAGCTAAATTACATGGATTTCCAGTGAAATTAATGAAACCAGATGTGGCTTTTTTTATTGAAAAAAAGATGTGTATTAGAACCCCTACAGAGAAAATGGCTTCCGTATAAATTCATACTGTTAAACAACAGAAAATCCATGGGGGGTACAGCCCAAGACTAGTTACACAACTAATGTTTCTTATGCCATATTGAAGTAATTATCATGGCAAAGATTTTGAATTATGATTTGCAAGCATTTGATTTCAAGGAGACGAGTGTGTTTCTTCTTGATGTTTAAAGGTAAACACTGATGAGAATTTTCAGTATCTAGCTGTGTAATGTTTTAAGCCAGAGGGCTGCCAAGACCTTTCATGCACATAGACATTTCAACTGCAGCACATCCAATTCACAAGTATATTTAAAGTGCTTTTCTTCTGTCTCTGGAGCTACACACCCACTTTTTTTTTTTTTTTCCCCATGTCAAAATATTTCAAAGTATCTTTTTAAAATAGATGAATAATTCTAAAAATTCCAAGTATAATCCAGTCCTCAAGATCCTGCTCCGTTGTTCTACATCTTTGTAAACCAGGAATTAGCTTTGTGTTCTAATACAAGTAATTCAGATAGATTGCTACTGTTGTTATTCTGGTAGCACAAAGAATATTCTTCCTCAGTGGTCACTGCTTTTTGCTCCTTCAGGTTCTATTTCTGACTACAGGAATCAACAAATGGTACTGGGTCAAGGCTTGCAAAATAACCCACCCAATACTTCACAGAGTGACTCAGTGAGTATGAGTTACCGACCACCTCTAACAGTAACTGCAGAAATGGTGGCTTATCCAGGGCATTGATACTAGAACTAGTATATCATCTGTGTCCTTACCAGGTTATTACAAATATCAAATGCTAATTATTTTTTACTAAATTACTTCATGACAGAAATCTTTATTTATCATCAGTGTTTTCCCATCTTGGTATCTGTACATAATAACTCATAACCCAAAAAATCTCTAAACTGTGTTCACACTATGATTTTGGATTAAACTTTGTAAATAATTTAGGAGGCTTGGATAAAAGTTGCTGTAGTGTATGAAGCTATGTACATGCAAGTATGAGCAATAAGTTGTTAACAGAAGTTAATAGTAAATTATGAATTAATAAGGAAGTCATGAAGGCTGGCTGTTTTCTTGTTACGTCATCTAACAAGAATCTGTTTAAGTGCCTGTTAACAGAAGTCTTACATGAATAATCTGCATGAGATAAAAATGCTGGTAAGTGATCAAAACGTAAGAGACCATTCACATCTCCCAGGTGAGAGCTAAATGTCTGTATGTCTGCCTGAACATACATGCATAACTTTTGTGAATTAATCCCTCATAGTAAGCTACAAGAATGCAAGAGAAATCATTATTTTCTATCTCCTTGGGTTTTTATCTTGATGCTGGTTTTAAACTCACTTAAATCAATTTCAATTGAGGTTGCTTGTATGCACCTTGTAGGGGAGATTTAATCAGTCTGTTATAAATTTACTCTTAAGAGGCAAGGTAAAAGATGGTTTAGTGCTGAAATCTAATTATGTGTATATAAATGGATCTTCTATAGAGAGGGTATAGAACAGCATGGTTTTGAGGATATCTCAGAGCTGTGCTTCAAAATTGAGAGCAGGATATTGCATTTAAATACTTTCTAAATGGAGAAACTGAAGCTATAAGGAAAAAATACATGAAAATGTAAACAATAATATGAAAATATGAGTAAGCAAGCATTTTAAGCTGAAAGTGAAGGAAGAGTTTAGGGCTAAAATGTGAAAAAACAGGAGGATGACTTATTTCAGATATGAATATTGTATAGATGAAGGATTTTTTAGATGATTTTCCAAAATAATCAGGTAAGCCCATATTTACGCATTTAAAATACATATCTTGACTTTTTAAAAGCATCATGTCATCATTACCTGATTTCTGAGACAAAGTGTTCTGTATTTGCTCAGATTTGCAGTATATTCCCAGATAGGATTCAAGGTGTTGTCTTTCAGTTCTAAACCCCTAACTGGCTGGGGTGTTAGAATGTGAGTGGTTCTCTCCTCCAGGACATTCTGCTGCAGCTGTAGACAAGCAGCACAGCTTTCCAGGGACAGAAGCATGACCTGGGGGAACACGGTCCAGCCACAGATTGCTTTGTGTCTGAACATAGGTGAGTATGTGCTTTTCACCTCCTCGCTGAGGCTGTTGAGGAAAGCATCTTTATGGAGAGGTTTTTATATTAGCTGTTTTATGGGATGGGTCCCACAAACACTAAAATTCAGTGTGAGGACAGAGAACATTTCATGTGGACATTATATAAATGTTCATAACCATACGGTCAGTGCATTGCATCTATGGCACAAGGAATTAATTTTGTTTCTAACCTCTGGAATTGACTAACTAGGCCTTGATCACTCCAGGTATTTTATAGCTTTAAAATCCAGGATCACCCAGTAGTAAAGTCCTGTATGCCTGCGAGTAGAGTCAACAACATGATTTAGTCTTTGTTTAAAGCTGCTGTGGCGATGTGATCAGCAAAGCTGGAATCTGACTGTCCTGTTAAATTTCTCCTAGAATAAACTTGGCAAATTAGATACACCAAAGGCAGCCTGTATGCTTAGAGGCAGCATAGGGAAAAAATGCATCAGCAGCTATTTAGTGTTTAACGGCATAATGAAAATTCTAGGCCTTTATTGGATTGTTCCTGTAACTGCAAAATCAAGTTCAGAGCTTTTCAACTTAAGTGAGAAGTTTTCCAGGCCAGGAAGTCATCTGTTCTTATCTTTAAACAAAACTGTAAGCAATTCTCATTGATCATAATAGGTTTGACTGCATCATCTTTGATAAATAACTGATTTTTGTGAACTTTTATGGTCTCTCATCCTTTCATGTTCTTGAGAATTATGCCTCACTGCGTTTACCCACATTTTTATTCTTGTTTAAAGCAATGGTTTTGTCAGAAGGACGCACAGAGGCACAAACATTGGCTGCTGAAATGAGACAGGAACCTTGGTGATTGTATTGCCATATGAAAAGAGTGTGCACCATTCCCATCTTCACAAGTAACTTCAATTTATCCACGAAGTAAAAGTCATATGCCCTCGAATACCAGCCTTAGGTACAAGTGACTCACTGACTCCAGTATCTGAATTGATTGAAAACTTTTTGTCAGCAATTTTATACCTCCTGCAGCCATAGAGTTTGTTCTGCTCTAATAAACCATCTCTAGTACATAATGAAGTACACTTTCTGAGGAGTTTCTCAGTACAATCAATTTTGTGGTGAAGGAGTTGTCAGGCATTTTCTCATGCTAATGTCAATATAAATTTGTATCCTGTGTAGATTTTGTAAAGAACAGCCTACTGCTGTATGCAACAGTGCCACAAGTGTACCTCAGGACCAAGGATACAAGGAATAATTTATTTTTCCTCTCTTATATTGAGCCTGGTAATCAATGGGACGCAAAGCAGAATCAATTTTAATTGATCAGTTAGGTTTTTAAATAATTGGCATTTACTCCAGCCTCTTGACAAAATAACAATTGGTATTTGGGGTTTGGCATTTTCCAGCTCTTTTTTCCAAGCACATGTTGAAGCTGCTCTGATGCAGGAGGTGCCCTCAGGGTACATGGCACAGCTGCCCATACACATCCTGGTGCTACAAGTGAAACTCAGACAGGTAGAAACTGTGTTTGAGGAGTGCTTTGCTCAATGAAGAGCAGTGGTCAGGTTCACCTTCAGATGCTGTAGGTTTTGATCCTTTGCTTTTCTGCTAATTCTAGTCTGTAATAAAGATAGCCTGGCTGCAGCACCAGGCCTGGTATGAATACAGGGGTCTAAAATACTGACAATGACACTGTACTTTATCTCACATGATCTAAACTTGAATGTAGAATCCTTCAGAGCACACTAAAGGCCTAACAGCACCAGTGAGAGCAACATGATTATAACAAGGTTATATATTTCATTGGTGTAAAAATATGGACTAAGTAGTGGTAGATGGAGGCACACGTATTCTGCAAGAAGAGGAGGCATTGACGGCCTTTTATACTCTACAAACCTCTCCTCAGGCTTCATTTGAACATGGATGCAGCAGTCCCATTCCTGGCCCTGTGCCAGGAATCACTATTGAGATGTCATTCAGAGTTGGATTGGGCAAAACTGCTGCTACATTTTTTCAAATAATATGTCATGTTAGGTGACCTCCACTCCCACAGCTAATCAGCATGAATCTTCAAGTCTTCTTGAGTCTGGGTTATGGTCTCTTTAGCTGTCAGTGCTGCATGCTTTCCATATATGTCTCTGTGGAGTTGCCCCTATGCTTGTGTGACAGCCAGTTGGGACTTCTGAAATGATCTGCAAGAAGAACTTCCTAGGGTCTAGTCCTTCATATCTCTCTCTTGATTTCCCAGCTCGGAAACAGTTAGGAAAGCTTTGCTCTACAGAAGTGGTGTAACATAAAACATTACGGGTTTTGAGGTCTCAGATTTATGGGTCTCTGATCTATTGCTGGCAGCATGCAGTCTTGGGGACTCTCCACACGATTAGCTCTTGGAGATGGAAAAGAATATCCACGGGGGACTCAAACTCTGCCATTGTACACAGTGCTGTTATAAAGCTCAAATGCTTGCTTGCTGGCTGCCTGTTTACCCAACAGTATGGAAAAACATGTACCTGAGGCATGTTAATATTGGTAACAAAGCATTACAAATCCTGTGTTGTGGAAAGTGATTCTTAATTGACTTTCTGATATTGTGTCTGAATTTATGTTGTTTGGTACTTACTGTAGATGCCAATTTTTTATTGTGTAAATATGACAGAAGCATATTGATCATCTGTCCTAAGTGCTTAATCAAACTCTTTTATCCTGCTAACCATAAACTAGCTAACAGAAAGTTCCTGCTGCAAAATGTTGCTAACTGTGGATCAGCCTTGAACAAAGATGGTAATCAATCATTCATACACTTTTTCTTGGGTGTGATAGAAACCTTCCTGGAACCCAAATATTTCCATACTTTAGTATTAAGTTTCATCGTAGTTTTGTCTACTTTTATATAAAGTATACAGATTTATTAGAAAGCTCACTCCACAGTAAATTGATAATTGCATGCTGTTGAAAGAATGAGTTTCATTGATCTAGTCAATGACCACAGACATTACTGAAGTAAACCTCTTAACAGTCCTTAGACGTATTTTGGTGACAATCAATTTTTGTGAATCTTCCCTTGTAGTTTTTTGTTTTATTTGGCACTATCTGCATTGATCTAAACGCGGAGCAGATTTAATGTGTAAAATTTATCTTGTCAGAAAGTTTCATTACTTTTCAGGCAATGCAAACTTCTCATTCTTTATTATAGATGAAAAATCTGCCGTGACAATATGTGCAAGTAACCTGTGGGTACCTGTTGCATCAGTATGTGTGTGCCATGGACAGAAAAAGGATTGTGTTCAGAGAGCTGTGCTTCAAATAAATGAGGCATTGCACTTGCTGATGGTGAACAGAATGTTTTGTAATATCTAGTGTGAGGAAGGTGCCAAATATAAATACTTCTCTTCTTGCTGCTGTTGTTTTAATTTGTAGGGTAGATAAAACAGCATGGGACAGTTTAAAGTGAATTAACTATATACACATTACTAGTGTACATTATATGAAGCTAGTTAAGGCCACAATTTTACTGAATTTCGAACCTGTGACTAATTTTACAACTGGTTAAAAGCCAGAGTTCTACAGCCCTGCTTTTGTTAAACAATGTAAGTTTCAACCTAAGTGCATTCTTTATGTGATTTCAGGAACGGAGCCCGATACTTCCTTCCCCTGAGAGGACATATGTGGTTCAACACAAATACAGCCATTTTAGCATTAAATTCCGTTGAATCACTGGCAGGACTCAAAGGCCAGAGGTGACCTGTAGAAAGACAGGAACAGCAGAAAAGACTTTCTTACGTTTTCAAAGAAATTTGAGTGCTAATGTTTTAAGGCAGATCATCAGAAAGATTTAACTTTATGTTTAGAAATCTGGACAAAGAATTGCAGTTTAATTTTAATCTAAAAGGCCATTAATACTAGGGGTTTTAAAAGAAGATGGATCTGTGCACTTCAGATGTGATGCTTAAGTTGTAACACCTCCAGGGAGGTTTGCCCTCAGTGTGGAAGCATCTGATTTGCAGGTGAGCTCTGAGAATTTTATATATGCTATATTTGAAATATTGTTGCAGATGAACCAGATATACTTTCTGAGTTCCTTCATTTTATTTATGTTGCATTTTGTAGTAAGTGAATTAATAAGACCTAGTAAGTAGTGAATAAGCCTTAATCGTACAGAGACAGAGATTGGGTTCCAATTTTTTAATGAAAGACACACTGTATAGTTTGTGGTTGTTTCAATTCCAGTGTTAGCAGCTTCTCATCTCATAGTTCCTGTGTGGTGTAAAAGCATGTTTGTTTGCAAATCATTGCATTTGCATGAAATCTATTCCTGGGAAAAAGTAAATTATCTTTAGGAATTATAAAGGTCTGTTTATATGAAATGCAAATTCAGAAATATCTTTCATTAGGCAATCAGTGCTTGATCTTTCAATTTTTAATATATCAGAGAGAGGAATAGTTACAGGGTAGGAGTTCCAGGATTTAGTTAAATGCACTGGTGTCTAAGGACAGTTATTCAGGAACATAAAAAGTTTAAAATGTCATCCCTGAGTAGTGTGAATTGTAACTATTTCTGGAGAGAATTGCTGTCATCTCATTCTTGGTGATTTGTGGACTGAAGGTGAATGTCAGGCTAGTATGCTTGTTTGTTTTGTTTACAAAACCAAAACAAATTCTTCCAAGAACCTAAAGCTGTTTTAACAGCGGCATGAACATTGCAATGCAAGTGGGAATGACTTTGGCCAATGATGAAAATCTTTGAGAAGATGGGATATTTCAGAAAGGAAAATTCATCCCTCTGCAGAACAGCACATTACATCACCAGGATCACTCTGAAACAATTTGGGTCCTTTATGGGTCTCATCTGCCTGAGATAGAGCAGTTAGAGCTGCTGAGTTGCTGACTCTGAATCCCCAAACCTGTCGACGCTGGCACAAAAGGAAACCTCTTTTCTTCTCTATGCTTGGCAGTGCTAAAGCAAAATTCTGAGAAAAACTAAAATATTCATATGATTTTAAGTTCTTTTTCTGTAGAAAAGGCAGGTGGAAGTGAGCAGAAGAAAGCAGTGCACTAACTGTCTTATATTCCCAAAGTAGAATGAATAGAAAGGTCATTGAATTCTAGGTATCTATAGAAATGAGATAAGCAAAGGAGGTACAAGTACCCATTCAGTCAGGGAGTGGACTTTACAAGAAATTTGATAGTGGAGGAGTTAATTTCCCTAGTGACTGACGGGAGATAGCGTCGTTTTATCTTTTTAAGAAAATTAAGGGTAAATTATCTGGTTCAATAACTCTCCCTAACTACATTTAGATAAGCATTTTGTGTGTTTATTAAGTTGTGTATTTGTTATAATAATACTAGCAATCTAATAAAGATAAGAATTTAGATGGAAGTCAACAAACTTCCCATTATGCAGCTGGCTCATTTCAAGCAGTGAGAATAAATTAAGTGATAAAATGGAGTCTCTTCTTTGATTAAGAGAGAAAAATTAGTCATTGTGGAAGAGAAATGTTTCAAATTATAAGAAGATTTCATTCTCTGTGCAAATACATGTGCAGTGAATGGTCTAACAATGTTTCATTGCACTACTGCATTATCTTTAAAGAGAGGACTGGAAAGGGCAAGCGTTTCATAAGCAAGACTGTAAATGACACATAATGAAAGAAATACAGTCCACTTTTGGGAGGAATATTAGTTAACATAGCTACAGCATTATACAGGGTAACAATTTAACTTAGTGCAGCAAGAGATCTGGAATTTCACACAGTAGAAAATGTAGATTTTTCCACCCTGCTTTTAAATTCTGTATTGAATAAATATCTGCTGCATAGAATAAATATCTGTTCATTAGCTTGTATCTGTATGCACACACAGTGAACTCTGAAGCCTGACTGTCAGAAAGGAAGAGATTAGTCCACGTCTGTTAAACAGTGAAGTCCTCTAAGTGCTTTCATGTTCTTGTATCTTAAAAGCTCAATATGCCCTTGTAATATTCAATCTGCAGCGTGGTGTATCATCAAAAGAAAAGCTACTGAGTTTGTGCATGCATGTGTAGTAATTGATTTTTTCCAAGGTACTTGCCTGGGTGCAGTATTGCATATTTTGAGGGCAAGATCAAATCATATTGTTGTGGAATAAGCCACTGCAAATATGTTAGTGATAACAGGAGCACAGGTGGCAACCAGATTTTGAATGCAGATACTTTAAATCCATGCCCTTTCTGGGCAATCAATATAAATTTCTCTGATAGAAAGGTCTGGCAAAACAATTGCACAAAAAGCAAAAAGGCCTAGGCATCGGCCTTCATCTTCAAACAAACAGTGTCATAGCTATCAAGAGTGAAACCTTGGCCTCACTAGAGAGTGGGCTTCATTTAGGGCCTTGCCAGGGTTCCACTGACTGCTGCCTCTCTGCAGGACTACCCACTGTGAGACATCCCCTGGGACCCGTAATTGCAAACAATGAAAATATTCCATAAAGATTTGACAGTTTAGGAAAATGCAAACATTCACGCTGAGCAGATGGCATAGGAAAAGCAGCTGAGAGAGCTGGGTTTCCTCAGCCTGGAGAAGAGATGGGTAAAGAGAGATCCATTTTCTGTCTTCATCTCCGTTATAGAGAAGATTAAACAACCTCTTCTTGTAGGTGCACAGCAGTAGAACAAGAGGCAGTGAACCCAAGTTAAAACAAGGGAAATGCCTCTGAAGAACAGGGGTTCTCCAAAAGGAGGTTAGCTTAACACTGGAACAGCTTTTCCAGAAAGGCTGTGCTGTCTCCATTCTTGGAGATATATTAAAAACTCATCTGGACAAGATCCCATGAAACAAGATCTAGCTTTGAAGTTAGTCCTGCTCTGAGTAATGGTTTGACCGGATGGCCTCCTGGTGTCCCTTACAAACTATATATATATAGTCCCTTATAAACTACTCTATCATTAAAAAAAAAAAAAAAAGGTGTAGGAAAAAGAAAATGTATGGCCAGTTGAATGCTATCAAGAAATGGGATACATTTACACTTACATTTTATACTTATTGGGGCAGGAATTCCCTTTTCAGCTGGGTTTGCAGAGAGAATTGGTAGCAGTGGGATTCCTATCCTTGGCTAGGACTCTTCTGAGCTATAGCAGTACAAATACCAGAAAAAAAAGATGGACCCATCAGGTAAGAGAATTAAGAAGGATAAAGTTTAGCTAATACTTAAACTGTAGAATATCTGATAATAAGAATAGAGATTCTACCAAAGTCATACCCTAAGATGGAGGAGATAGACTGACAATTCCAAAGATGGTGCCTTTTCAGAGACATGGCCAATCATATAATGAGTCTGTGACTGTCGAGGAGAGAGAACAAATGTGTTGACTGGACTGTGACAGGCAGTTTGGACGTCTTGTGATGTGATTTGACATCTTCTTTGTGATGTTGGTTGTGTAGATGGCTTTGATCAAAGCATATGGCCCTCCCATGCATCTTTAAAGGCAGTGTGGCTCGTCCCAGCTAAAATTTGGTCACTCTTGGAGTAAGGGAATGCTTACTATGGAAACAAAAGTACAGCCAAGTATTATCCCTCTCTCTACCGAAAAAATATCTTTGCTTAAGGAGCAGTGACAGATGGCTTACCATGCATAGCCCTGTAATTCTCAACCTGCTTTATGTGGACCTCCTGGCTGTTGCTTTCTTCTCTCCCTCATTTCCATTTCCATTCCCACTCCCACCATCCCTTGGGCCCTTCGCTATTGCCCTCCCACTCTTTTCCCACTCCTATATTGTTGCCTCTCCCACAGCTCTGCCACTGCTCCCTTCCTGTGCTTTTCTTGTGGGCACAAGCTGAACTGCAAGTCCAGGGGGATGTCTGCAAGCATGAGGTGGTGGGGAAAGTCACTGCAGTGCTGCGTCTGTTTATCCATTCTCATTACGTGTCTCAAATGCTGGGAATCGCTCTTGTAGCCTGTTATGGTTTGATGTATGGATGTTTTTCACCCTAAAATATCATTTTGTTCAAATGATGAGGGAAAGTGAATGTTTAAAATATTTACTTCATTTGCATAGAACACTCCAAGGCAAGTTTTACTCAGCTCTCTAGCTGTGCTTTATTTTGATTATTGCAATACAAAGCTTACCTGACTGTATGTGCACTGTCAGAGTGTTTGTGTACATTTCAGAGAAAGAAATCTGGTTTGGAGAAACACACAATCCTCCTGAACCTGTATCCAAATGTTAAACTTTTTAATGTTCAGTAAAACTTGCTGAATCCATCCAGCATTTTGTTGGAGTGGAGGTCAGAAGTACTGAAGATGAACCACCAGAGAAATGAACCATGTGTTCATTTCCTGGACAGAGAGAAGGGAGGAAGTACAGTCTCTCCATCTCTTCTTCAGTCTTCCCACTTAAGGGATATAGACCACAGAGGTCATGTAAAGTTCACATGCAGATGTGTCTGAACTGGATTTCTTGAGATCCAATCACCATCAAATGTCCCCTTGGAGTACTTTTCACCTGCTTTCCTTAATTACTTCAGTGGCTCTTACTCACTGTGATAGTTGCCTGTGGTTGCTTACGAATGGCCTGAGTACCTTGGCATGTGTGTTTCTGGACAGGGATGTCAGCATGTTTGAATGGATGCTGACAGTTCTGGGCCCCTCAGTTCAAGAAGGACAGGGAGCTGCTGGAGAGAGTCCAGCGTAGGGCTACAAAGATGATTAGGGGAGTGGAGCATCTCCCTTATGAGGAAAGGCTGAGGGAGCTGGGTCTCTTTAGCCTGGAGAAAAGGAGACTGAGGGGTGATCTCATCAATGTTTACAAATATGTAAAGGGTGAGTGTCAGGAAGATGGAATTAAGCTTTTTTCAGTGATGACCTATGATAGGACAAGGGGTAATGGGTGCAAATTGGAGCATAGGAGGTTCAAGGTGAATATCAGGAAAAATTTTTTCACTGTGAGGGTGACAGAGCACTGGAACAGGCTGCCCAGAGAGGTTGTGGAGTCTCCTTCACTGGAGTCATTCAAACCCCGCCTGGACGCCTTCCTGTGTGATGTACTCTAGGTGGTCCTGCTCTGGCAGGGGGGTTGGACTAGATGATCTTTCGAGGTCCCTTCCAACCCCTGTGATGCTATGATTCTATGATTCTATGATTCTATGCTGGCACCAGCTTGGAAATTTTACCACTCGGTTCACCGGAAAATGGGAAATTTGGAGGGAGCTGTGGCCCACTGCCATTTGCAGGCTGTAAAAACAAGGAGTCTTGCAAAAGAACATGTGTCACATGCAAAGGCTCAGACTGTAAAATAGGTTTGGGAGAAAGTACAGCTCCACTTTTACTTTCTTCTCCCACTGTGGCACACACTGAGCAGAAACCTTTGGTCTTTTGAAAGCCTCCTGACTGCCTTTCTCTTTAAATAGCCCTGCGTGGTAATACAAACTGTGTGGCTCTATTACACAGGCTGGGAGACTGGTGCAAGTTTCCCTTCAGCTGTAAAAAATTTCAATTTTACTAACTTAAGAGATGCTGTATTCGAAGATTTCAAGGTTTCAGGTCACTCTTAAGGTTAGGTATTAAGAAGCAAAATGAAAACTAAGCTTTGAACAAAGCCCTGCATTATTTTTTTTTTGCTTTAAATAAAAAGAGCATAGAATCATAGAATCATTTAGG
>NW_008601142.1:0-2272 GCF_000691845.1 Merops nubicus | reverse complement strand
TTCCAGACTGGAGTTCAGATCTGGGGTTTGGGGTTCAAGGGCTAGAGTTCAGGGCTGGGGGCTCATAGCTGATGTTTGAGGTTCAGGGATAGGGTTTGAGGTTCAGAGCTGTGTTCTGGGGCTCATGAATGGGGTTTGGGGTGCAAGGACTGGGGTTTGGGGTGCAAGGCAAGGCTGAGGTGCAAGGCTGGAGCTTGGAGTTCAGGGATGGGAGCTCAGGGCTGAGGTTTAAGGTTCAGAGATGAGTTTTGGGGTGCAAGGGCTGGAATTCCAGGCTAGGGTCTCAGTGTTGAAGTTTGGGGTTCAAGGATATAGTTTGGGGTTCGAGGGCTGGGTTTGGGGATTCAAGAGGGCTGGAGTTGAGGTCTGGGTTTCAAGAGCTGGGGGCTCACAGCTGAGGCTTGAGGTTCAGGCCTGGGATTTGGGGATCTGGGCTGGGGCTTGGGGTTCAAGGGCTGGGGGTTTGGGGGCTCAAGGGCTACAGATGCGCTCACCAATGACTGCAGAGCCCCCTCCTTCTCCCAGGGACTGGGATTCCTTCGGTGGACTCTCCAGGATGGATGGATGGACCACTGCCTCAGTCCTCCCCCTCCCAAGGTGCTGCAGGAGCCCCTCACATCCCCTTTACAGCCTGCACAAACACGGGGCGGCCACGCAGGTTTTAATACTGTCTCAGCAGTTTTATTGGTGTTTTAGGGCATCCATCATCCCGTCGTGGCCACCAGCCCTGCAGGCTCCTGGGACAGGACTGGCAGCATGGGGGGAGTGCATCTGGTCCCTTTGCTGGCCAGGGCCCAGGACTTCAGCTCCCCCAGGGCTGCCAGGTGCTCACTCTGGAAAATAGCCTTTTTCTCCCCATTCCCACGAGGAGCTCAGCAGTTTTATTGGTGTTTTAGGGCATCCATCATCCCGTCGTGGCCACCAGCCCTGCAGGCTCCTGGGACAGGACTGGCAGCATGGGGGGAGTGCATCTGGTCCCTTTGCTGGCCAGGGCCCAGGACTTCAGCTCCCCCAGGGCTGCCAGGTGCTCACTCTGGAAAATAGCCTTTTTCTCCCCATTCCCACGAGGAGCCTTCGAGGTGCGGCTGGTGCCCGGCTCAGCCAGCTCAGCCACGGGCAGAGGGGGGGTTCTCTCCCATGCTGGGGCTGATGCTGACGCTGGGGTTAAAGCTGCTCAGCAAGGGACAAGCCACACGGGTCAGTCCCGTGGAAAAGACCTATCAGCTCATCGAGTCCCACCAGTATCTATCTCCACCAGGACACTTCTACACCACATCCCTGAGGCTTTCAGTGATTCAGCCACTTCCCTGGGAAGCCTGTTCCAGTCCTTGGCCACCCTTTCGGTGTAGAAGTTTTTCCTAATGTCTAACCTAAACCTCCCCTGGTGTAACTTAACACCATTTCCTCTTATCCTCTCAGTTGTCAAGAAGAGCCCCATGCCTGCCTCCCTACAGCCACCTACTAGGCAGCTGCAGAGAGCAATAAGACCTCCCCTCAGCCTCCTCTTCTCCAGACTAAACACCCCCAGCTCCCTCAGCTGCTCCTCATAAGACTTATCCTCAAGACCCTTCACCAGCTTTGTTGTCCTTCTCTGCACCTTCTCCAGAACTTTCATGTCCTTCTTGTCCTGTGGTGCCCAAAACTGACCCCAGTAGTCAAGCTGTGCCAAGCACTGTGGGACAATCACACCTCTAGTCCTGCTGACTACACTATTGCTAATAGAAGCCAGGATGCCACTGGCCTTTTTGGCCACCTGGGCACCCTTCTGGTTCATGTTCAGCCCACATCTTCTGGCGGGCAGCTTTCCAACCAGTCTTCCTTCCCCAAGTCTGTATCTTTGCCTGGGGTTGTTGTAACCCAAGTGCAGGACTCAGCACTTGGCCTCATTAAAGCTCACACAACTGACCACGGCCCATCGGTCCAGCCTGTCCCAGTCCCTCTGAAGGGCTTCCCCACCTTCAAGCAGATCAATGCACCCACCTAACCTGGTGTCACCTGCAAACTGAGGGCGACCACTATCACATCTGGAGCGCTGGTCCCTTCTCAGGCCCGGCAGGGCTGGTGCGGGCAGGGGGCTGGCTGGGGCTGGGGCCGGGGCTGGCCCGCATGCCCGTGGGGATGTAGTACAGGCTCTCCAGGTACCCGCAGTCGGGACCCCCGGTAGCAGGCGGCCCATCGCCCTTGGGAGCAGAGCCGAAGGTCCCGGAGAAGCTGGGGTTCTCAGCAGCTGGCAGGTCGGGGTGCGCCGGTGACGGGGCAGAGGGCGGGGGGG
>NW_008601141.1:0-24406 GCF_000691845.1 Merops nubicus | reverse complement strand
TTCTGTGATATATTTTGTGTCTAAACTGAAATACCTGAGAACATGGTTAAACAGAGAGCTGAGAGAATTTTACAGAGTCCTGAGCACGTTTGTTCTTCCAAATAAAATGTGAACATTAAGGAGATTATGATGGTCTAGAAAGAGAATGGAAGGGACTCAGGTCTTCTTTGTTAGTCCGTGAGGGTCTACACAGGGACAAGTATCTTGATTTAATTACATTCCCAGCTGTTTTGGAGGACAAAGTGCTGCTCATACATCTACTGGGAAGGAGAACTGCCAAAAATTGATGCTCTGCTTACAAGGCCAGTGCAAAACTAAAAATAAGTGACAGTTTTCTCATTTGGCTGGTCTGTTTCCAGACACAGCAGGTTTTGGAGAGCACACAGAGGGGCCCAGCATCTCTGCTCAGAACAGCGTCTACATCATCTGCAGCGGTGGTGATATGTGGCAGGGCATGGTCCGCAGCTCGCCAGGACCATCTACTTCTGGCACATCAGAGGCTTTGGACCAGAGTGAGCTCCTATGAGTGGATGCCGCTCTGTGGTCAGGAGCTGTGGAGATACCAGTGGCCTCTCACCAGGGGCCCAGCTTAGATGCGCTTGTCTCCTGCAGTACACGAGAACTGGGGAAGGCCTATGGTGCCAAGTGAGGGAGCTGCAGGAAGGGGTCCACAAGCTGCACAGCTTCAGAGATGGCAAATGAGATTCACTGGAGCTTCTCCAAAACCTTTCAGGTACCAGAGCCTGAACCTCCAGCTGCATTGATGGAGAGGAGGCAGAGTCCATGCTTGTGGCATTGGGGACTGCTCTGATGGTGAAGGCTGGAAGCTGATGACTTTTGGCACTAGAAGGGTGGCTTCAGCCACATCTGTAGATCTGCAGGTCCAGAAGGGAGTTAGTGCCCTAGTAGTAGAGGAGAGTCTGGGAGCTGTGTCCACGGAGCAGCATTACATGGTGAAATTCTGGATCCTGAGAAAGAAAGATCACATCAAGAAGCAGGATCACAACCCTGGACTTCAGGAGAGTAGACTTGGGCCTGTTCAGAGATCTTCTTTGTAGAATCCTATGGAATACAGTCCTAGAGAGAAGTCAAGGAAACCTGGTCTGTTCTAAAGGATCCATCTCCTTCACACTTCAGACTGGTCCTTCTCCACAGGTAGATAGCCAAGAAAAGGTGGCAGGAGGTCTGCATGGATGAACAAGGAGCTCCTGACAAAACTGAAACATAAAATGGAAGTATATATAAGGGGAAGCAGGGACAGGTCACACTGGAGGAATATAGAGAGAAACACTATTTGAGTGAGCAGGGATGGGGTTGGGAAAGTCAAAATCTGCATGGAGTTGAATCTGGACAAGGATATAAAATGCAATAAAAAAAAGCTTCAGCAGGTACAAGAGCAGCAAAGGGAAGACAAGTGAAAATGTGAACCCACTGCTGAATGGAGTAGGTGGCCTGGTGACAACAGACATAGAAAAGGCTGAAGTACTCAATTACACTTGCCTTCTGTCTTTAGTGGTAAGAACAGACTTCTCAGGGCCCTGAGATGAGTGGGAAATTCTGGAGCAATGGAGATTTGCCTGTGTGGAGGATGACCCCTTTAGGAGGCATTTAAACAAACTCGACATGAACAAGTCCATGAGACCTGACAGGATGCACCCATGAGTGCCAAAGGAGCTGGCTGGTGTCATTGTGAGGCCAGTCTAGACTACCTTTGAAAGGTTGTGATGATCAAGGGAGGTTCCTGAGGATGAGAGCAAATGCCACTCACGTTTTCAAGAAGGACAAGAAGGAGGATCTCAGGAACTACAGGCCTCCCACCCTCATCTTGACCCCTGAGAATATCCTGGAGCAACTAACCCTGGAAAACACATCTAAGCATCCAGGGCAAGACAGTTATTTTGAGCAGTCAGCATGAGTTTGCAAAGAGGAAATCATCCTTGACCAACCTGACAGCCTGCTATGATGCAATGACAGGCTCAGTGGATGATGGGAGAGCAGTGGATGTTGTTTATCTTGCCTCTGATAAGACTTTTGACTCTACCTCTTGTAACATTCTCATAGACAAACTGAAGAAGCATGGGTTAGATAGGTGGACCGTGAGGTAAATTTTTTAAAAATAAACTGTCTGAAGTGCTGGGCTGAAAAATTTATGATGTCTGTGGCATAAAGCCAAGCTGAAGGCCTCTCACTAGTGATGCACTCCAGGGGTCAATACTGAAGCCAGTGCTGTTTAACATCTTCATTAATGATTTGGGTGATGGAACAGAGTACATCCTCAGCAAATTTGCAGATGATACAAAACTGAGAGGAGTGGCTGATATATCAAATGGGTGTGTCACCATTCAGAAGGGCCTTGGTAGACTGCAGAAAAGGGTCAGTGGGTATGTCATGAAGTTCAGCAAAGGGAAATGCCAAGTCCTGCCCCTGGAGAGGAATAAACCCGTGTGCCACCGGGGATATAGCTCCATGCTGAGGTCCAATGAGTTGGAAAACAGTTTGACAGAAAAGGCATTGGGGGTCTTGGTGGACACCAAACATCAGCCAACAATGTGCCCTTGCAGCAAAGAAGGCTAAAACCATCCTGAGCTGCATGGTGGGGAGCATTGCCATCAGCCTGAGATAGCTGATCTTTCTCCTCTACTCAGCTCTGGTGAGACACATCCAGAATACTGGATTGAAGTCTGAGCTTCCCTGAACATGGACATACTGGAGCAAGTCCAGAAAAAAAGACAGAAAGACAATGAAAGAATGGAGGCAAGTATAGGCAGAGTCTGAGAGAGCTGGGATTGTCCAGCCTGGAGAAGAGAAGGCTCAGGGGGATCTTACCAATGTATATAAACATCTAACGGGAGGGAGTAAAGATGGAGCTAGACTCTTAGTGGTATTCAGTGACAGGTTAAAATGCAATGGGCACAAAAGGAAATAAGGGAAATTCCATTTAAACATAAGGGAAAAAAAAAAAAACCAACACCTTACTATGAGGGTTATAGAGCATTGGCACAGGTTGCCTAGAGACATTGTGTGGTCTTCATCTCTGAAGATATTCAAAACCCAACTGAACACAGTCCTGGTCAACAGGCTGTAGCTGACCCTTCTGAAAGCAGGGGCTAGATGATGTCTGGAGGTGCCATCTAGCCTCAAATGATCTGTGATTCTAAGACCTTTTTCTCTCTGAATCTGGCATTTCAATAAACTCTTTACAGACAACAAAATGGGTGGAGCTTGCTTTCATTACAGCTCTTTATTTCTGTTCCCTTGTGGCCATATGGTTCTTCATGGATTTTCTGGAGTTTTCTTCATATATCCTAAAGTGTAGGTCCTGAACACTGCCACTACTCAGGACCTTTGTGGAGTTATGCTCAGTCCCAAGTAAGGTGTATATACAGTCCATAGTTCTGACTGTGTTCTCAGTAACAAATAGTGAGGAAAGGGTGCCATAAGATCATGCTTCCCTCGCTGTGCTTTTGCTGCTCCAACCTGGGTGGTAGCAGTGTTTTTACCTCTATCTTTAATGGTTCTCAATGGTCTTTTCACCCATGCATTTATCAAAGTAAATTTGAACCCATTTATCCTTCTGGATTCCCTAATATCCTGCAGCAATCATTCTACAACACTTAGGTTATTGACGACACCCGTTTGCTTTAAAGTTGCTGCTCTTCTGTGTTGTGACTGGTGACTACACAGTCCCTCTTCACATTGTGCATCATGCTAATGATTTCATACACTCTTAAAACATTTACCTAAGGAATCTTTTTCTGTGCTAAGAATGATAATCTATCCACGTACAAAGCAGTTGTTTCATACTCATACTCATCCTTGTCACCTTCCACTGTCCTTATTCTATCTCCATGTGCTGGGAGGGCAGAATCATATGTGATGTTCAATATCTGGACAGACAACAACATAATTTTTCATCCAAGAATGACCCACAATCCATTTCTTGAGATGTAATAACCGATTTAGAGCCTTTCAGTGAGTATGTCCAGTTAGAGTTATTTTCTCCATGTATTTTACATTTTGTCTGCATTAAAATGTAGCTGCAATTTACAGTTTTGCTAGACCTATGGCTGTCCCACAGTAATACCCTGGTTTTGTTAGGCAGTGGTAAATTCACTCTTTCTGGCTTTGCTGCGCTTTGGTTCAGCTATGTCATTCTGCTGTATTTGTGGGTTGCCTTTTCCACAGTAGGCAACCTGTGGCCATTCTTTTGGTAGTAAATTGAGGTGCTTTATCTGTTTCTTTATCATATTTACCCATCCTGAGTAACCATCTCATCAAAAGATAGAGCTAATTCTTGCTGCCTCAGTGCTCTTGTGATGCCATTTTAAAGAACTGCATTCCAAGTCATATGAAATTTTACATTGGGTTTTTTTTGCTTGTTTCCAAGAACTTCCATGCCTGATGTTAATGTTGAGAAGAGATAGTATCTTGTTTCAGTTTTCTGCAGGGGAAAAAAGTAAAGTCCTACACTTCCTTAGTGATGTTCTTACTTTAAAATAATGGTATTATATGCAGATGCCTGTCAATCTCATTATCTTTTTAGGTAAGTACTATATTTTTGTCACCAACTTATTCTAGCTACTTAGGCTAGAGGTAATTTGGGCTAATTAATTATATCTTTAAATTCAGATTTGACTGCAAACTCATGGCTACTGAAAAGCATGCTGTAGTCAGGTCAGGAATATTATATTCCACAATAATAAATGTATATGATCATTCATTTAAGCATGATAACTGCTTAGTATTGCAATCTCAGGGAAAGCAGAACAACTATAAAAAAGTCTCATCATAAAAAAAAATATATAATGGGAAAAAAAAATCTCTACCTGTAATTCTTTAATGGACCAAATCTTCCTATACCACAAGCTTTGACCCTTTCAGATGATTTGCTATATATATTCTTTGTACTTTTTGTAAGCCAAACAGCCTTAATGAAAGCAATTGTTCTTTTTAGGTCAACGTTAAAGTCTTGTCCTACTCTTAGGTTTTTGATTCTGTAAATCATCCTTATACCTATGCTTTGAAGCAATTTTTTTTCTATAATAGCTTGGCAATCATTATCTTGGTACTTTCACATAACATCTCAACAGTACTGAAAGCCTTCCCTTATAATGGGATCTAAGAATACACTTTACTGGTTCTCCAGGGCTATTTTTTGTAGGGCCTTGTTCCTAACAATAGTGTCAGGAATAATAGTCCTCATTTTCACCTGAAGCCAGACCACATTTTTAAGCAGCTTCACAGTACATAACATGCTTCTTGACTTAGCTCCATTGCACTGTCAAAATGTTCTGAGTGTGTCTGCAACCACTAATTCTTTCCCCACTTGGCGCTCAATTTGCAAATCATACATTTGTAGCTGAAAAAACAAGCTCTATTCTTAGCGGCAGCAGGATAGTTTGCCAGGCCCCTTCTGGCACTGTCAACAAGTGGTTTATGGTCAGTGTCAGCTAATAGTGGCCTCCCATAAATAAAAACATGAAATATTTTTCACCCATGGACCAAAACCAAAGCCACATTCTTTATCTGAATTTATTGAAAGCTTGGTATTTGTTCATTCCTGTGATGATTATTCTACTGGTTTTTTTTAAGTTTTAACCACACCATTGTAAATGATTGTGCAATGCTTTTCTTAGAGCCATCAGAGAACAAACTTGCTTTGCATTTATCATCATAGCAACTCATAATTGAAATCTCATTGACCCCTTTAATCTCTTCCCTTTTTTTAAGGGCCAGAAGGAGTGTTTTGTCTTTATTGTGATACCAATTTACTATAGCTTCCTGGTTCGTTAAGCACAGAAGAACAAATCACTTGTATTTACCATTTCTCTAAATATTCCTCTCCTTTCTAGGTAATAGAAAATGTCCTGGTTTAGTGTCACTATATAGCTCCTTGGAGATGATACCTAAATGCAGTCCTTTTTCTACACTGTATTGTGTATGCCTGGACATTTATTGGTTCTCCTCATTGCTTCATGGTTCTGAGACAAAGAGTTTACTTCCCGATCTTCTTGCCCCAGACTTAGTGGGGTTTGTGAGATTGCTGGGATGTTTCAAGTGTAGTACATAGAACATAGGTGGGAACATCTTCCTCCTCTGATTATAACCTCGGAATGTGTTTGACACGGCTGGTTCTCCTGCCATCTCCAGCGAATGCATCTGCTGGATGAAACCAAGGGGAGTGATGCCCAGCAGCAAAAGGCCCCACAGACATGAACCTTCTGAGCAGGGGAAGCCAGAGCCCAAGGGGCCATGTCTGGGAGTGCATATTGAACTGGACTGCCACCTATCAGGGACTTCCTTGGCTCATGGGTCCTTGCCCCAAAGAACATAAGGGACACCAGCACTGGGCTCTGTGATGCTTCCCTGACTATGAGCATTGGATTATAGCAGTTTGTTTTCTTCTGTCTGTAAGATTGTTGTTGTTGTTTTCCCTTAAAGCAAACATGTTTGCTTTCAGTACCACTTTGGCATCTGCTCCTCTGACTGTGTGACAATTAATGTGACCCATTAGCTCTCAGACTGACTGTCCATTTTTCATCTGCTGTATCATTGTCCTATGAGGCTTGTTTGAGTGAGCAATATGGTGGTGTTTGTTGCTTCTCTTGTGCATATGCACCAGAGAACTGTATGTCCAAGGTTTTTTAGCTTTTGCTATACTTGCTCTAATGGCAGCTTTGGGCAGCATCTTCACACAATGCACTTTTGAGATTTGATTGACTATGTTGTCTATTTTCATCTTCTATGGAATGCTTTTGCCCCTTTGTAACAAGCATGGTCTTCTCTGGAAACATCAAAAATTACAGCCATACAAGTAACTGCAAAGACCAGAGGGTTAGACATTCTCCCCTCCCAACATTTCTGGGTGCACGTGTTGGCTGGTTAAGCACAACAGTCTTGCATGCAGTGGAGCTGGGCCAGCTGGCATCACTTGTGCATCTGGCACTTTGCATCTAGACAAAAATACTGTTTCATGCAAAATGCATCTTTTTTTTCTTTCAATGAAAGAATCCAGGAACTGCAATCGTGAACAGATTTATAATTTAGAGACTCAAAACCACTGCTACCTTGGTCAGCTGCCATTTTATTCTGGATTAGAGATTGCAGATTCCTGGAAGGCCTCTACCCCAAAGTGCTGGTGCCATCTTCTTAAACACCTTGCTAGACCTCTGCATGAGGCACACTGCAAGTAAGCAAGCTTGACTGGAGAATGCTTAACTGAGTTTGGGCTCCACAAGAAGTGCAGCAAGGAAAGATAGTGGATGCAGACCCCTTAAGCTGCCATCACCCTCACTTGTTCATCACTGTTGTGATTACCCCTGGCAATCTGTGAGAGAAATGTGGCTCACATCTGAGGCCACCACAGCCAACTGCATAGGGCAAGGTGGGAATATTCATATTTCCTGTGGGCTTTCACTTCTTTGCTTGCCTGGAAGAAGTCAATATGCAGAAGTTCAGAGCAAGAATAAGGACGAAATTCTTGTTCATGGTGAATTAAGGCATCCCATCAGAAAAAGGGATACAAGGAGGGCAGGTTTGATGCATATTAAGTATGCAGAAGAAAATCTACAGCAGTATTCTGGCCCTCCCCCAGCTAGGTAAGTATATGGATCACTAGTCTATAAAATATTTTCTCCCGTCTCAGTGAAAGTAGGAACTTACCTATAATGTCTGAGTACTATTCCTGGATTCAGACATAAGTTTGTATTCGCTCTTAGTTACTATGGAAGATATCTTTATATCTTTTTAAATTATCTGTTTTACCATTACCAGAGTTGTATACATAAATGAAGATTAACCTCAAACGATAGGGAGCTACAAATAAATCACAGCATGGTTTTAAACAAGTGATACATCTTGCACATATCTACAATATTTCTGAACTACCTTTTCATGTATAATTTTGAGTCCTGTAGCTCACCAAGAGTTCTTTTTCCCTGAATTTAAATCCATTTTCCTTTGTTTATACTGAAAATATTCTACATTCCCCATGTACAGAAAACTACTTTGATTATAAAGCCTTGCAGTTGCAGGATTTTCTTTTCTGTCACTTCTAGCAGTTAGAGTCTTATTTATGACTTTAATATAAATTTTATCCCTAGTGTATTTGTCATTGTGATCTTGTAGAAACTTTTAAGACTTAAAAGTTCTTTATCCCCAAAGGCATTATTCTGTATCAGAACTTTGTCTTTTCTCACCCCTAAAAATGAAACTTAAGGTTTTCTTGGTACGCTGTCTTAATTCCCTCCATCTTTACAGTTCTTTTCAGTATGCGATCCCCATGGCTTTATGCATGTGCTTTGTTTTAAACTTGTGATGAACTCAGACACTGCCGTTTGTTTGAGAGACTGTTGGGACGGACAAGAAAAGATTTGTGTCCCTTATTTCTCAGACTTTGGGCTGGAGTTAGAGAATGACACCTAAATACAAGCAACTAATGTAATTTGAGATGTCAGATGGCTCAGATGGCTCAAATGTCCTAGGGCATTTAAAGTCCAGGGCCCTAAATGTCCATGTTCAGGTAACTGATTTCCACCCCAAAGAGGTGGGATTCAGACACCTTAAGTTGGGTAGCTAAATATAGGTGTTTACATGTGAGCTAGGTGCCAGGCTTGCATTATAGTCAACAGGGCTCAAATCAAGCTGGCAGCTGGAGGCACGCTGTCTGACGCTGCATGTCACTCCACGTTTATTTTTAACTTTCATAAACAGTATGCAGTGCAGCTCGTTATGTCACACTGGGGTGTCAAGAAGCCACTCCCCAGCCAGAGGTATGCCAAAGGCATTGCACAATTGGTCTCTCTGCAAACAAAATGGATTTTCACAGGCTGTGTGGCAGGTGGGCTGTAAATTAGCCTAGCACGTACCCACAGCCCATTGTACGAGGCCTCATGGAAGAGGATGACCCTTGTAGGCTCCATGTCCTTCTTGATCATGGCCCTTGGAGGCTTCCACACTACTCCTGTGGCTCAGCACAGACACCAGCCCCAGGAAGCAGAGCTGAGGAGCACAAGTACCTCTGGGAAGGCAGAGGCTTCATCAGCAGGTACAGCAGCATGCACCAGGCATGCGGTGATGACGACAGCAGAGGTGCCAGGGCAGTGCTGTTAGGCAGTGCCTTGCTGCCACACATGGTAAACAGGCCACCCGCTTGCAGGTGGGTCACAGGGCCCACATGGGTCTGCTGAGTGCTGAGTGTGGGGCACAGCTAGGCCCCAGAGATGGAAATATTGTTGGGCATGTGCAGACGCATCACAGGCAAATTTTGCTTTTCACGGTGCCCACTGAAAGCAGAGGGGGGGCTAACCAACATGCACAGATTGACCAAAGGTCCTGGGTTTGATATGTGGCACGTACCCTTTTGAGAGTATACACATCTTTAAGCAACACTTGGAGAGCACAGGTGGATCGTGAAGTGTCCATTCTTCTGCAAAACTGAAACTTCTCTAAGTCTTTAGTCAAAAACCCCTTGGCTCTCAGCACAAAAGTGTTCTGCTCTTACTTTTTGGATAGCAAATTATGCTAGATAGTGCAGTGAGTTTGTAGGACCAGGATACCTAAACTTGTCAAGATATGTATGCTAACTGATCAAAACATATTGAAGATTAAATTTTCAGATAACACTTTTCACTAAAACTTGAATTTTAGCACAATTTTTTAAAAAAAGGTAGAGGGTCAGATGGCTCAGGGAAGCTCCCATAAATCTTGAATTTAAGGTAGTTGTTCTATACCAAAATAATTATAAAAGTGTTGATGTCGCATCCAGACTTTTTGGTTATAAACTGTCTCTTAAAATAGGGGCTAGTTAGGGTAAGAACCATAATAACTACTTGGTGGCTCTAAAATATGTCCACATCTTAGGTTTTACAAGCCAAAGCCTTTATCTGTCTAGATATAGCTCAGATATGTGTGTTAAGTTTGTAATTCTGAGAAAGACAATAAAGATAAGGTTACAACAATGAATTTTCATTCCCAAATAGCTAAACAATTTTTCCTGTTTCCATGGAAAATGCTTTAAGGAAAGTGAACAAACTAAATAAATTCTAACAGTTTCATTTTTTTCCCAGAGGAATCTTGAAAACTGTTTTTAAAAATCACCCACATCTATTCAATATGCAACACATCACATGGATGTCAAGTTATCACATTAGCAATGAGAAGATGTTTTTCAGCAGAAATTTATGCAACAGAACAAACTCTAAAAAGTATTTGTCTTGTCTTTTCTGCATTGTGGATTTATTTTCTGAAAAGGTGTAAATGGCCTCCTAACATTGAATCCCAGCTAACATAATTATTTGCAAAGAGTCATACTTTGATGGCTTTTTTCCATAAAGCACCAAGAGTGAGACTCACTTCAGAAAGGAAAAGGGATGGAGTTGTAGGAAAGACATTCCTACACAGCATTGCTCAGGTGAGACCTGTTGGTGCTGAGCCCATAAATGTATGTGGGCTAAATAGCTGAAACCACTGGCCTTGGCAGAGCTGAAGTCCCTTCCTTGTGGCCGCCCATAAGGCATGGCAATTGGTATCCAGTGCGACCCCTGAGCTGACACTGGAGAAGTCAAGAAGTTCTGACCGTGAGACTTTATGTGCAAAACCAATGATTTATCTAACATCCTTGAGAAAAACACATTGATACATGATTGTGTTGTGACTTTTTTCTTTTTTTTTTTTTTCTCACATGATAGTATTTGGAAGTAGATGTGTCATTGTTTAAGCCCACCCAGCCAGCAACAAGCCCACACAAACACTTGCTCACATCAACGCCCCTCCAGTGGGATGAGGAGCAGAAAATACAACAAAAGGCTCAGGGGTCAAGATGAAGGACAGGGAGGGCTCACTCACCACTTATGGTCATAGGCAAATGACAAACTCCACTTGGGGAAACAAAATCAGTTTAATTTAAGGAACAAAACCACCACAAATTTACCAATTGAAACAGAGTAGCATGGTGATAAATACAACCGGATCGTAAATACAGGGAACAAGCGTTGTGGTCAGTCCCAGTCCATCCCATGTAATTTCTGCTGCTCCTTCCTCCTCAGGGGCAAAACTCCCAGCCCTCCCTTGCAGCAATGTGATGGCTCTCCCATAGGAGAGAGTCCTCCACAAACTTCTCCAGCAAGAGGGGGCACCTCTTGCAGGCTTTAATCTTCCCAGTGACAGACTGCTCCCATGTGGACTTCCCTCAGAGTCACAAACTTCTTCAGGAGCAGGCCCCTGCTCTACTGTGAAGACCTCCATGGACTGCAGGCAGGGTTATGATCCACTGTTGATCTCCATAGGCTGCAGGGGCTCAGCCTGCAATCTCACTGTGGCCAAAGGGGAATGGCTCTCTGGTGTGCCTCCCCTGCTCCTTCATCACTGACCTTGGTGTCTGCGTGGTTGTCTCTCTCACATCCTACTCCTCTCCAAAACAAAAGAACACCTAAAGTGATGTGGGTATGAAGAGAAAGGAAGGAGAAAGGAGAGTTACAGCCAAAGACAAAACGGAAGCATTAATATTCTGTTGAAAAATTTTCAAAATAAGTTTCCTCACAGAACTATAAGAATAAAATCAGAGTGTTTTTAGATTTTTTAACAAGCAGTTTACACAGTCCACTATTACTGGTGGGACAAATTAAGTCCTTAAGTTGCTGATGTTTGGGGATAGTTGAAATTTATTGACATTGTGAGGCCAGCTTTATGTCAGCTCCTGTCTGTACTCTTGAGGGTACCAAATGATGTCCTTCAGAGTAATTTTCAGCATTATTGAAAATAGTGAACTTATGTGTATGGGAGAAAAAACAAAGCTCAATGATAAACAGGATTTCTGATTGTTTATTGTACCTGCTGGTCTGGGAGCTATAAAAATACTACGTGTTGAGCAAAAACCCAGCATTCACCTTATAAAAAGGCTGTAGAAATAAAAATGATAACCCTATTCCTCATCCCAATTCAGGTATTTTAGTGGCAGCAAAACCTCTAAATACTGAGGTTTCCCTTTCTAAATGTTACGGTGAAACTGCCAGCCTGTTCATTTGCAATTCTACTCTATGAAAAGACCTACAGTATCACCAAGGTCAGGAAAAACACTCTAACCACTCTAAATTTAATATATTACTTAGCTACAGACTTTCTCCTGGGAGAAGAAATGTACATCATTTTCTATCAATTTAATTTGTGCTGCATTTCTTTGAGGAAAACAAGCAAGTAATTGTGGTGACCCAGCTTTAGCTTTTTATCTTCTTTTACTGAGTAGCAGAATATTTTGGTGAAAATACTTAAATAACAATCTTTGAAGACTGTGATCTCTTCTTTATGGCTTCTAAAAGATCTGTTATAGCATTGTCCTTTTTTTTTTATTTAAAGAGCACTTAATTACATTTCAGAAGGCTTCTATTAACCTCTCTTTTTTGAATTAAATTCAAACCAATCCCACAAAAGAATTAGTAAAAAACTCTTTAAAGCCTGATAACTTCCCCTCAAACACAGAAAAGAGGAACCCTTTCTTACCTCTACAGAAAATTACTATAGGTCAAAATATCTAGAGGACACGTTAAAGACACATGAACAGAATTACCTTAGGTAAGTCTTTTTCCTTTAGAGCAGGCATTGTAAATTTATTTTGAAACTACTTAGATCATGTTATTACTTTCTGTGGAAAACCTGTAAAAATATATTTTGTATAAGCAGAAAACCATAAAATATTTCCAGCACTAGCTTATTTCTAAATGCTTTCAAAGAACAGTGGGGGAAAGAAAAATAGAGAAAAAAGACTTTAAAATCATCTATATCGTGTGGTATCTAGTAAATACTGCAAGGTTAGATTCCTCAATCTACTGTAGTCATCCTGCTACAAAGCTGTATGTGTTGGATCCTGAAATTTTTCCCACTTCTGCTGATGTGGGCGCCTTTTTAGTAGTTGACATTTTTGCTGCCATGAGAGCTGGCTGGGAGCTCTGGCAAGCATTAGACATCGTTTCTTTAGAGATGGGACACATCCCACTCAAACCCATATATCAATCTATCCCTTACAGTGATTCCCAATTTTCTGCTTTTAGTAAAATTTTAGTTCTCCTTCATAAGACGTCACCAGGATACAATTTAGGTAATCATACACTTTAAATATTTTAGCATGAAATATCTTCTTATATCTTAGCACCAAAATATTGTACTCTTTTGTCAAGCTGGATGAAATCCCACCTCTTTAAATAGATGGATATTTTGCTGTTCATTTCAAGAAAATGAAGAATTTCCATGTTGAGCATTTCCTTATTCTAGGTATGTTGAAGCCATCCATAAGGTAAGTATTTACTCATCATAAATGCAGACTACCACAGTCTTCAGTCACTAAGTACTGAAACTATACCTTCTCTATGCAAGAAGGTAAAAACTGTGACAGAACAAATAAGCTCTAAGAAACAGACATTCAAAATCCAGAGGAAAGCAGTAAAACCCATTGTGTGATTAAACTGCTGAAGACTGACATCTGATATTTTCTGGGTATCCATTAAAAGAAAAGGTTTAAATATAAATTGCAGACTAGACCAATACATTCCAGAAGCTTGCCTGGTCAAAAAGGAAAATATAAATCCAGCACACAATTTTTTTTTTTTTCCAGAAGTGATGAGAACACTGTGGTCCTATCCATGCAGCAAGGGCAGAAGGACACTCAAGACATTGACACAGGATTCTAGCTGGAAGAAGGAGCTACACCCAACTGGTAGTGGCATCTCAACACAAAAGAGACCCATAAAAGAGTTGACTGGGAATGTGAGGAGGTGAGAGGACCCTCTTCTGCTTGGTCTTCTGGTTGGATGTCTTTGCATCCCGATGGGGAACTAGCCTGGCAGCCGGGACTAATTCAAGAAAAGCACAAAAAGCTTGGAGGAAAAGTCAGCTCCAACCAGTCTGCTACTTCTGAAGAAGACAGTGCCTTCACCTGCTAGCCATCCCACTGGGCTGACATGTGAATGGGCTGAGTCCACAGGTGCTGTCTGTTAGAAAGCCTTGCTATCCATTCTAAACAAAAGATTTGCAATGAAAAATAGGGAGCAAAAGAAATCAGAACAGCAGCAACAGAAATACTATGTGTAAGAGACTCTGTGCTTCAAGTAAGCAATTAAATATCCAAACTAAACTCCCCCTAGGAAGGAAACCCTTAATTTGCAGTCAGCTTTATTCAATGTCACGAGATTTCTCTGACAGCCCTTCAAAGTCAACTACCATAGAG
Organism: Merops nubicus; assembly: GCF_000691845.1. NCBI lineage: Eukaryota > Metazoa > Chordata > Aves > Coraciiformes > Meropidae > Merops > Merops nubicus. The sequence goes on along the minus strand of NW_008601141.1, from coordinate 10,191 downwards.
GAGAGATCACAGATTGTGCAGCATTTCTTGGCACATGGATTTTTCAAGGTCTGACATTTGATTATACTTTCCATCCTTTTTAAATGAAAAGGCTGGATCTATTTTTTACAAGAGTGCTAATGTCTGTGTGCTTACATTATATATATAATGTAGATGTACACTAGATTATAATATAAATGGTATATAATATATCTACAATATATGTAAGGTATGAAAGGCATTACATAATTCCAGAAAACTGCTGAAAGCAGCCTCTGAATCACTGCTGATTATTGTTCAATGATTTAAAAAGGTGAGTGATACATCCCAAACTGACTTTTTTTTCCAATGTATTTTGTAGATAGATGCTGTCCTCAGGCAAGACACTGTCAAGGCACTGCTGTTATCAGGCAGGTGGCTGATTCCCTGTGTGCTCAGCATCAGGCACACAAACCTCTAAGCAGACACTGGAGAGGGGCAGCATTGCCCAGCTCATTGCTAAGGGGAGGCTGTGTTACTCCTGCGAGGTCATGCACGGACCTGCACATTTGCTCTCTGGTGTCCCTCACCTCTTTCCAGTCATGCATCCATTTGCACTTCATTAAACCGTCGCCTTTCTCTGCAAAAAGGTCTGGGAGGCTCACTGTGTTCCTGCACCTCCAGCTGATATGGTTGGCAGTCAGGATTTAACTTGAACAAGCCCAGACCATTGCATTTCCCCTCTCCCAATCAAAGCAGAGAGTATATAAATGTATTAAGCGATGCCTGGGTCACCAAGCTCCTCAGCAATGAGATCCTTCTTTCTAGGAGGATAGGCTTCAGTAAAAGTCTCTCTTTCTTCTCTGCTTAGAAATAAGAGGCATCTACATTTTCCACCAAATCAGAGGTGGTGCAGGCAGGGAGGCCTGCCCACAGTCTCTGGTCCTCTGTGGTTGGCAGTGGTGCTTTTTTGCAGGGGGAGTGGAAGGGATGGTCGGCAGCAAGTCATTTGATGTGTTTGGAGAAAGACATGTATATTTAGGAAATAGAAGTGACATCACAATGGTTAAATAAGTCTTTTGCTAATATTTAAGTATTTGCCGAGTTCAGTAGTTGTTTAGTGCAGAAAAGTTGTGGAGAACTGGTGCCAGATTTGGCATCAGTAGAGATTTGGGTGGGAATCTCTGAGAGAAAGTTACGCTGCTTTTTAAAATAAATTTGCTATCAGACCCAACGAAGTCATCACTGCTCCAAAAAAAAAAGTCAGTGGAAGTACGAGAAAATATTGGAAATTAATATTTTATATGCAGAAAGTTTAACAGGGAAACCTAAGAAACAAATTACAGTGTTGCCCTCATCTTAACTTGTTACTCCACATCTTAGATTTTCATGTATAATATTTTATATCTTGGCCTAACTTGGAGACAGTCTGAGAACATTTTTAAAGGAGTACTCTTTCACTTCTAATTTAGTCTTGACTGTATCTCACACTTAGGTGAGAGTGAACATTTTATTTCATTCAGCAGTCATGAAAGATCACTCATGACGTAAAAGAAACCATGCTGATATTTCTTCTCTGCCCTTTAAACCTGCTCACTTAGTACCTATTAAAAGCAATAAAAAAAATTGAATTGGCAAAAAAGTTTTAAATTTCTCTCCTGTTTTTTATTAACCTTTCAACAAATGATTAGCTTGATTTTTTCCATAAATACCCAGTTTAGAATTGAATACTTTTTTGTTTCTTTAAATGTATAGAATGAACTAGGCTTTGATTTGGAGAACTTTTTTTTACTGTTTGAAGAAATGATATTAATAGCCATCTCTCCTTCTTAGTAACAGGAGATTCTGGAAATTGGCTTTTGAGCACTAGTGTATATTTTTTCATTCTGTTTCTCATTTATAAGAAAATTGATATATGGAAAAAAACCCTACATTATAAAACTAATCATTAAGATGTGTTTTGAAGCAGTGAGAACCCTGTAATTATAGTAGCCTAATGTGCTGTTTAACATCAATTACATCAGCAAGGTGTCATGTATTCAACGAGATGTTTCATGGTACGGGAAACCAGACTTTTTTTTCCTTGTTTATGTTCACAATTGGACAAGTGGATCCTATAGCTAATCTTCATGTCCTTTATATCTCCAAATGAAGTTTGAAAATTAGGTATGATAACAGACCTAATAAGACGAAGCAGATTGCTTACTTAATATAGCATGATGCCAAGTTTGTCAATTAGTTGTGTTTCTAAATCACTGTACAAGAAGGTGCCTATTACCAGGGAGCTGTTTTCAACTCTGTCTGGAAAACAGTTTCCATGAAATGTAGTTGCCTGCCAGAGCAAATATACTCAAGTTCCTCAATCATTAAAATCCCTATCCTTCAAATAGGCAGGCAACTCTTATAGCTCCATCCAATTCAGTGGAATAAGCTACATGTGTTACTATAAATAAACTCAAAAATTCCAGTAAAATCAACTGAAAAATAAGCATAGTGAAGCATCTGATCTCAGCAGTAGAAATTTTTTTATTTAAAATTTTCTTTAAAAATTCAGACTCACATTTGTTTGCTACCTACCAGAGCTGAAGAATGTCAAGAGGATTTATCTTTTGTATGTGGAAAATCAGTGACTGATGGGTAATACAAATGACTGTTTGAGATCTCAATTCTGAAGTGCATGCTATTACACAGTTTATGCCAGTTAACAGGGTGCTGTTGTATCTTATCATTACCTGAGCTTCTTTTTTTTTTTTTAACAAAAACAAAACCTATTGTTTTGATTACAGTTGATAATTAAACGACTAGCAGAATAAGTTTTCATTAAAATAGTGTAGCACTCTTTTAATGCTTTGTAAAGACTTGTCTTTTTTACTGAAATTTCATTTATGTAAAGAAAAAACAGGATGAAAGGCTCTGGTAATGTCAAAATAGCTCATTTTGACATCTTTAAATGAAAGTCTTATAGTTTCCTTTTTGTAATGGCTTTTTACTTTGATTTTTGTGGTTTATACAGACATATGTGAGGTGTAAAAAATATAAATTGGAAAGAATTGATCCATCTGATATTCTTCATTTTGCAGAACACTTCAATGCTGAAGTTTTCTGGATCTGGGATAAAAATGCCTCTAGAAAATTCAAAGTTCTGGAAGGATTTTCATTCTCATTCAGCAGTTATCCAGCACATTTAGGGTTTTAATTAGAAATTCAGAGACAACCACTTGTCTCTGGTGGTAAAAATTTCCACTTTGCAGATTTTTAGGATATCAAAATCTTCACATCCTCTGAGTATTTTCTTCAAAAATGCAGCATCCACTCTTGTATGATGATGTTCTCTTGGAAAAAAAAGGAAAATCAACACTTTAAAACCTGAGAAAGGTTCAGGCTTTGCTTTTATCTTTCAAGTTTTCCTGCAAATGATGCAGTGGTCCTTGGCTTGTGCAAAATGAGCTACCTCAGAATGGTTCTCCATGATTCTCCCCCAAGCTGTCCTTGAGACAACAAAGAAGTGGAAGCAAAAATACATGAAATCTAAGGATATCATTCCAGAAATGGAGGCACAATTACAAAATGTCTTAAGCTTTGGGATAGCAAGCTTAGATTTTTCAGAGGTGGGACCAGACTTCTCAAAGAGACCCAGGTGCCCTGGTTCCTTGGCCACAGTAACAGCAGGTTGTGGTCCAAGCTGCCACCAATCCTGATCCTGTTTCACAGCTGGCTTCAGCAGATTACATGGGCTTTGTACTGCCCAGCCAAGATCTGATGCCAGCCAGGAGGAAGGGATAAAAAGCTGTCTGCTCAGTTGCTCACACAACCTGCTATCTTGCCTCTCCCATACAACAGCAGAGTAAAAGTTGGTCACAGAGCAGCTTCAATTACAGTTTTACATATTTTTACCATCACAATTGCCTACAGTGTGGCTGGGGAGTGCACCTGGGGCTTCCATCCCATTGGGGTTTCCACTGGGACATTTCTCACAGGGAAGAGAATGGCTTGGGCAACTCTACCTGCCCAAATGAAGCTCATGGTCAGGGGAAAGAGAAGTGGCTGAGCATGTCAACAGCCACTGCAGGGTTTCCAAAAGTGAGCCATGGTTGTGCATGCCTCTGTGCCCTTCTGTCTTTAGAGAATAAGCAGATACTCAAGACTTGCTGAAAATCCCTAAAGAAGGGGAAGTGGGAAAAATCCGGCCTTGTCTAGCACTGGTTTGTAATGCAAGTCTTCTCAGTCCTGTCTCCAGAATAGCTTATCCTCAGGTTGAGGATCAGTTTACCAGGGGGAACACCAGAATGATTAAAAATGTGTTATGTAAAATAAAATATATTAACAGATTGAGATAATCTCTATGTTTCCCTTGGTTTCTCTCCATTATGAAGTATATGGCAAATTTCTTTCCTTTCACTATTTTTCCCAATAACCTAACAAAAAAAACACAGTTCTCATAGTATTTATAATATAATAATACATGCACATAAGCTGTTGCATCAATAATTTAAGCAACTTTTACAAAATACAGTTAAAAGACTACAGAATAAGTGAAATGTCTTTTTCCTTTCTTTTTTTTTTTTGTTTGGTTTGGTTTGTTTGAGTTCTTTTTTGTGAGTAGAATTCACACTATTTGGGTGATGCAGTTAAATTCCACTTTAGGATATATTTATAGTACTGTAGTGAAGACTATAAGAAGAATCAATTGAAAACTTTTATGACTTGCTCTATTAAAATAATCACACTCAGATACTGGAAAGATTTCCCACATGATGGTGTAAATGTAGTTGAAATCTGATTTTCAGTAATCTTTCTCTAACGTGAAGCCTTACTGGAGCAAATATGGGGAAATACTATAAACTGTGCCTATATACAACTCATTCCATGCTTGTCCTTGATTTTTAATACAGTTCTATCAAGGCAACACAAACTGCAGTACAGGTGACTATATGGACTACACTTAAAGCTAGATCTTGAGAGATGAAACGCTGAAGAAATATCCCATTGGATCGACAGGTTTGTGCTCAGAAAAGTCTAAATTCACTCATCTTTCATAGATGTAACTACCAACTTAGTAAAGAATACAACATCACTGGAAAAATAAACATGAAACAAGATATTTTAAGCTATAGGTACTATGTACTTCATGTTACACTATAGATGAACTGTGATTTGGGGTTTGGAACAAAAATAATGGTCATGAAATCGCCATAATAATAATAATAATAATAATGTATTCTAGTACCCTGCCAATGAACTATGTCCAGAAACTTGTCCCCAGGTCCATATTCCTAGCTGGCTGAACAGTCAGAGATGCTGCATGGCCAATAGTTCCTACTGACTTGTTCAAAGTTCCCTTGCTGTTCATAGGAATTTGGATTTAACATACAACTTAAGGCAGCCAAAAGAGAAGGAAATTTCTGAGCATCCGTGGCACAGTAAACTAACAGAGCCAGCTGCTCACCAAACCCCAAGAGCCCTGGGCCAGAGGCACATTCTGCTGCATCCCTTGACATCCCGTGTAATCAATGTGGGGATTTTATCCTACCTCCCCAAAACAGTGAGACTGGTAAATAAATACTCCTGCCTCTCATGTGTCCAGCCATGCAGCGTAAGCTGTCTTGCCAGGTGAGTGACAGGAAAAGGGACAAACAGAGAGCAAAGTGGGGGAGGAACCATGGTTTGTTCACATTTCAACAAGGTGTTTGCAGGCTTTAAACATTATATCAAACTACTCAATAAGTAGATAAATGACTTTGGTGAAGATGGGAAGGGAATGTCAACATCCACTGGAGAAGGGAGGACTGTGTCACTCAAGTGAGCACACACTCAGAAGTTTGAACTTCAGACTGTAACATCTTGCAATAAAATAACCATATAACTTGGTTTCATTATGGGTTTAATCCACTCTGTCATCTTGCTATTTCTACTTGTATGCTTCAATTAAGGGTTGTTTTGCTTCGGTTTGTTTTTCAGAAGTGGTGCTAGAGTGCTCCATAATTAAAAATTTTAAGGCATTTTGAAATTATCTGCATGGTAGCCAAGTCACATTTTGATTGGTTGTGTGTAACAGCAGATGTTTGTTAGTACTGTAGAGCAATATAACAACATGTGACAAAATATTCCACTAGAAATGCATACTTGTTATAAGAATAAGAACATTTAATTGATTTACTCCATGGTAATAAATTTTTTAGTCATGCATTAAAATAGATGTATTTTACGCAATGACAAATGTACAAAACATCTCACTGACTAAGTAACACCCACTTGTGTCAGAGTTACCGTGACACTGAGCACCGTCCTCTCCATCTGTGGTAGATGGCTGAAAAGATAAGTGAGCTGTGTTGGTTTTGAATATGAAGGTAGAGTGATGTATTCAAACATGGGCTTTTAAATCATCTTGAGGATGATAGCAGCAATCTCCCAAAAACTGAGGGGGATATCATTATAACACTATCTGAAGGAACCAATTATTACTCCAGTTTTACAGTTGGGAAACTGAGGCATAGACATGCCATGTAATTTCCCCAAATCTGCCTGGGGAGACTGCTGGCTGTGCTGATAACAACAAACTCCTGGCAAACTAATGGATGTGCTGTAGTATCCTCCATACCCAAGATAGATCAGCAGCAGTTAAATAAGAAAACAATCTCTCTGATTCTTTCTCATGAGATCTTCCTTTTTTTCTAAACCAGGAATTACTTCCTCTTACCTTGTTCCATTAAAGTACTGTAATCTGAAAGTTGAGATTCTAACACGACTCTGGCGAAGATATGAGTTGCTTTTATGTCCTGTCCCCCAGCTGGCTTAGAAAAGGGATAGTGTGTGTTTTGGGGGTCTTTCCTACAATGCATTATGCTGCCTGCATAACTCTCAACTGAGCCATTAATTAGAAATCTTAAAATACAATTTATAAAATCGCTGAAACAAAAATCCCAAGGACTCCATTCCTCTACAAGCTGAGTACCTAGCTCAGCAAATGCTTTTCTGATTAAAAAACAAACAACCAACAACAACAGAAAAACAAACAAACAAACAAACAAACAAACAAACAAAAACAACACCAAAACACTACAGGAGGTTTACAGCTTGTAGAAGAAAAAATTTCAAGATTACCTTTCCATTGTTTTGTTTATTAACATTTTCTAAAACCTACATCCTAAATTGTTTTTAAAAATATTGCAGAGAAAAGCTTTTCACAGGCAGGTATGTTTATTGATCTTGCCACAGACTTGATGGTTTATGTAAAAAAAAAAATATTAGATGAGTTATTAAGTGTTTTATTTTATCAGAGGTCTGGAGCTCTGAATTGCACCAGAAGTCCCAAAACCCATGATCCTCAGGGACACAGTGTTCCAGACCTGTGGAATTGCTTGATATTTGTAATCTTGGTCCCAAAGCAGATGCATGATTCTGGTGATTTGGGTTAGTAACATATGTACCTAGAGTTACACACAGAACTCAAACTCAAAAACTGGGAGGAGTGTATTTCTCATATGCTGGGGGTACAAGTGCATGAGATAAGACTACCTTTAAAATAGATAAATGTATTTAAAATACTAATAGATGAGGATAGTCTTTATACTATTCTAGCAGGAGAGAGAGGACTGCATGTACATATTAACTTCATAATTTAAAATAGTTTGTTTACCTGCAGTTTCTTGTGTTGGAAGAAAGCTGTGAGCTGTAGATTTCATTTGAAGTAAATGCAAGCATCTGATCTAGTGCAATACTTTGATAACTGGTAAGTGTAGCATGGAAAATGCGTAGGATTTTGCATTTTCACAGACTAATACCAGTCAGGCTTCCACAACTCTGCTGCCTCTTTCATTAGAGCATGCACTTTAAATGAAAAACAAAACAAAACAAAAACAAAACAAAAACAAAACAAAAACAAACCAACAACCCAAAACCAAAAACATTGCAGTAATCAATTTGAGAAGACTTGGAGCCAAGGATAGAACCTGGTTTCAAAAAGGCAACAGCCTGGGAATGTTCTCCAGTGGGAAGCAATTAGAACAACAGAGAAAAGTTAGGTGTTATTGAATGCTACAGGATTCCATAACAAACAGAGCAGCGAAGCCATGGAAACCACTACACCAGAAGATCATCTCTGATGGAATCTTCAGAACCTTAGAGGGATGTACAGAACTACCCAGCCTGCACCTCCTTCCTATCTCTGCTTCCCACTTACTTCCTTGTCATAGTTACAGGGGCTGGGACCAGTTTATCATTATGTGAGTATAACCAAAAACCGTGTATTCTGTACCCTCTATGTCATTGCTAATGGGCTGTTAACGAATCATGGGTAGCGGCTGCCCAGGACACACCTCACACCCCAGGCTACAACAGATAAGAAAGGAGATCGGGGGAGGTGCTAACATCTTCCCACCCAGTGGGAGGAGTCCTCTCTGCTAATGGACCATCATGGACCCAGCTGCACTGACAATGGCCCAGCTCATCAAGGAATCCAAAAATATCCTACCATCCACAGAGTTAAATGACCCATTGTGAAACGCCCCCCCCCGCCCCTGGTGGGAGGTATTGGACATTCCCCACTGAACCTGGGGATATATAAGCTTTGGGTTTTGGGACTTGGGGATCGCTCATCGGATCCAGAGGGAGAGCAGAACTCCAGCAGGACTGTGACTACCACTCTCAGCCATCACTCCTTCAACAGAGCTGTGACCATCATCCTGCTTTGCACCCAGGGGAACCACGCGGTGCTCGCTCAGCACAGGCGCTCACGAGCACCTGCTGTTCCTGCCCCGGGGTGCTGGGTTGGACTTTGCCCTTGTGGGTCAAAGACAGTATTTTCACTGTGTATCATTGTATATATATATTAGTAAAGAACTGTTATTCCTATTCCTCATATCTTTGCCTGAAAGCCCCTTAATTTGAAAATTATAATAATTTGGAGGGAAGGGGGTTGCATTTTCCATTCCAAGGGGGGCTCCTGCCTTCCTTAGCAGACATCTGTCTTTCAAACCAAGACATTCCTCTTCTGTCTTGATATGAATCATCATCAGTGGGCAGGTGAAGAGGAACTGTCAATCAACATGCCTCTTGGGCTCCAGAGACAGGCTTCTGAAGCTCTTGTCAATAAAGATAAATATGCTCTTCCCCCCATAGAAAATGTATTATTTCCTAGTTGCCCAAAGCCCCAAATCACAAGACCTACAATTTCTTTTTAAAAATTTGAGTCCTGCTTGAAGTGATTGGCTAACCAGCACATGGCTGCACCAAGTTACCACAGTTTTAAATAGTGTATATGCATAGCTTCTGAAAATAAACAGAAAAAGCTGTCAGACGATACATGTAAGTGAGCCAAATATACACAGATATATGCATTTTCATTATTTATAAACAGGTACTATTAAATAAATAGGACTTACAAAACACAATGCTCCATCATGCTTGCCTTATTCTCTCTTCAGCTAGAGAATCACACGTACTGTACAACAATCTAAAATAACCAAAACTAATGAGCAGTATTCATTCCTGATGAAAGTTAGCACAGGCACAATGGGGAACCAAGTCTGGATCAGCCTCTTAACTACCCTTATTTAGATGAGTACTAATTAAACAAGCCCCATTCATCAATTGTTCTTGCAAACCCTAATCTTCATAATATGTAATCACTTGTGATAGTCTTTTAAAAAAAAGAGCTATATTTAACTTCAGGCTGTTTGAAAACACTTAAGAAAGAATTCAAAATTATATTACAGAAACATATGAAATACCTCAAGAAGAGATAGGAAGCAAACATAGACACCCATTGACCATGACTGCTGTAGAAATTCAGCACTGTAGAGGTCCCTTCCAGCCCAAGCAATTTTATGGTTCTATGATTATTATTTTGGAAATTCAAATCAAGAGGGATCGTCCTGTCCAAAATTTAATTGTTTCAACATACCTTTGCATGGCTACTTCTTTACATACCTACTCCCTTCAGAGAGTAGCACAAGACTGGCAACACGTATAAACCATTGTGTAAATATTGAATCATAGCAGCATTAAATCCATCTTGACCAAATTTAACAAAGAGATGAGAGTTTTACCATGATGTTCTTGCCATCATTTCCACACGAGTCCAACCGCAGCCCTGAGAGGGAAGGGACCGCATGGGTTTGTTGATTTGGATTTGTGTTGGGTTTTTTTCTTTTTTTCCCCTGATTGCATCAAGTTTTGTTTGAAATCCCTTCGAGGAATTACTTGGCGCGATGAAGTGCGCGGCGCAGCGTGCGG
>NW_008601140.1:1095-10552 GCF_000691845.1 Merops nubicus | reverse complement strand
AAACTTTGGGGAGTGTTAGATTAGGTTAAGAGTTACTGAAACAGTGCTAACTGTAATAAGCTCTGGCTTATTTCTGTTCTGCTGTGTGGTAGTGCAAATACTTGTTCTAATTTGCACTGTTTTGACAGTCACTTCTGCAATATACAGATTACTGTTTCAGATGCCTAATTAAATATTACAAGTATTCTGACTAGAAATGCTTTAATCTAATAAGAATACTACTTGACATTACTGCTACCAGAAATGTATTTCCTTGAGTTATGCAATAACTAGTCTAATGACATCAACAGATGGACTTCTAAATGTTGTTAGTGAAACCTTTTTTCAACCTACAAGCATGTTACGTCAGTCCAACTGTAAATATTGCGAAACACAGCCTTTACAAAACCAGTAGCAGGTGAGAAATTCAACCTGTGTTGAATTCCAGTAAATGTTACTAAACTCAACAGCATTTGGGAGAATGGGTTTTGCCACAAAAGCACGAGTCAAATTATTTAATGATATAAAACGGGGGACAGAAGAAGCTTTTCAAAAGAATGCTACCTGGCACAGGAACAGTCAATTCACTGAACAAAAAGGTCAGAGGAGTGAGTGGAGTTGCTCACCAGCTCGTTGTCCAGACTGCCAGTATAATACACTAGGGAAGCAGTACTATCATGTCCGGGCTGGTGGTGGGGAAAGCTACTCTTTGTCTGATTATGGAGCCTTGGAGTATCATTATAGAGGACGTAAGTCTTAACTTTGATTTAACTGGCATAAGTGGCTGTGCTATCAAAAAAAAAAAAGAAATCTTAGCATCCTGTACTTAGGAGGGGTAACTGTTGTAGATATTGGCTATGCATGGCAGTGTGAAATGAGAATTCCAGAATTCTTGGACAAAGGCATTTGAGTTCTTTGGTTAGATTATGGCTAGTTGTATGCAGCAGCAGATTCATCAGGTTAAACAAAAAAGGAAGCTGCTAGAGGCCTGTTCCAGTAATCCACACATGCAGTGAGGATATAAGTTAACTTCCTAAGAAGCTGTTCTGCCAACATGAGGCCTAACACGAGTGATACAACCAGCAGAAAGATGAACCAATAAGTGGAATGTATTGAGAACAAGAAAGCCATGATATGAATGACTGCTGGGGGTACAAACAAGTCAACCAGTTCACATGCAATCGACACCACCCCCAACGATCCCAGGAAAGACACAATCTGACCCACAACAGGGGGTATAAACAGAGAGCCAACGCTTCCCATGGATGGCAAGGGAAACAGCCAGACCAGAAAGCCAAACAGATAAGACAAATGTGCCCACATGGCGACTCTCACCCGATCAGCCCGTGTTCACAAAGGTCTGAACTGACCGGGGCCCAGCTTCAGGGAGACTCAGGAGGTCTTTCCTGAACCAGGAAGCTCTGTGGAGTGCACTCCACAGACAGACACTCCTGACTCCCTGCCAGTGGTCCCAGCTTTTATCCCCAAGCAGACACCTGACCTTTGTTCACTCAGTGCGGGACCCCTGGGGCTCATTTCCCTTCTGGCTCTCCCTGCAGGGCCGGCCGCACCCTGGGGGGAAGCTATAAGGCAAACTCACCACCTCTGTGTGAAGGGCTGTGGGAATCACCCATATGTCAACCTTAATTTGGAGCTCGGGGTTCTAAACCCCATCATTTCAGAATCACAATACAATTTACAAAGTTAAACAGAACTTGCAAAAAGAAAAGGCAGTAACAAAACCAATATTAACAAAACTATGCTGAAGAAGCAGGGATAAGAGAATCGGACTTATCTGAGCTGCAGTAAGAAAGGAACCTCAAAGTCCGTGATCCAGTGGGTAATCCATTTTTGTGTGACTGTGGGCTGTTTGTCAATAGGCTCATTTGAGTAACTGATCTTGGTTGTTCTAGTCTTATGCTTGGTTTATTCAGTTATTTGCTTTGATAGATAGCTAATAGTCAGGTCTCTATTCTAGCTGAAAGCATTGTGCCTAAACCCTCAACTCCTGGTGAGGTGTAGCAGTGCTGCTTGGAAAACTATATAAAGATTTTATCTAAGTTATCTGTTTGGATCTGTAGTGTTTCAAAATGAAGCTTTTCATATGCTCTAGAGCAATTAATCTTTTTAATGCACACCTGTGCAAGTCACTTCCCCTAACTTTGCTTGTCACTGAAATTGCCAAAGGTGTAAGCAAAGAGTCCTGAAGAGCAGATGAGTTCCATAGCTAATGCTAGAAATAAGTAAGTGCTCTAACGACTGAGCTTTACAAAAAGCTTCACAAAAATAACTGTCCTAGTTTCTTGTTTATCTATGAAGTTTAAGTGTCAGTTAAAAAAAGGAATGCCAGATCTCTTATTCTCTGTGTGTATATACATAGGAAAGGAAGAAACCGAAATAAAGTCCTTTCTGCAAATTTTAATTTACCTGGAGTTAACCTTGAAGCCCAGAACAATGGACTATGCAGCAATGTGATATTTTTGCATGTCATGTTCCTTGTTTTAGGATTATTTGGCACATTTACTTGAAGCAAAAAAAAAAAGGCAGTTCTGTTCTATCTGGCATGATGCATTATCTCTCAGCATGCTGAAGGCAATTAATGGGTTATATGCAGGTTTCCTCATACCTCTCTTGCGTTTTGGAAGAGCATGTTAAGTATGAAATTGAGTTATATTGAGTAGTTCCCAGCTGAGAGCATCTGTAAGAGTGCCAAAAAGCTGTTGATACTCTAATCTTTCAGGCTGATATTAACTAATACAGGAGATGATAGTTGTTGCATGAAGGGAAAGGGGTAGGTGTGGGTAAGGGAGGGACAAATTCGGTAAGGGACAAGTCCTCTTGCTTTCTAGATGATCCTTGGATATTAGAGTGGCTGGGGCGGCTGAACTTGTCTCTTAATAGGTACAAATTAGAGCCGTGGCTGTTGGTCCGACCCCAGAGGCAGGGGCAGCCTGGTGCCGTAGGTCTGGCTGCGTTCAGCAGAAGCCGTCGGATCCACGTGTGGCACGGGTTAGTGCCACCCAACGTGCAGATTCTTTGTGATTGCCAGCGACTAATACACTAAGCTGCAGAATAGCTATAGAGCTTTAAAAAGCAATTGCAATGACAATAATAGTAATAGTCTCCCAGGGAAAAATCACCTGGTGGAGCTGAGGCCACAAATCTTCCCCAAAGGAATCCCTTCTGGGGAGGGGTGAGGAGAACAAACCTCTCGATCTGTCCCTAGGACTTGGTGCCCAATTCTTGCCCCACAAACTGGGCCCAAAAAGGGATGATATTTATATCCTTTTTTTTTTCAATTACTGATGTGCAAAGTGTGGGAATGGGGCTGTGGGTAGACAATTGTTCCATGTAATCAGCACAAAACTTCCTTATCTGCATCTGCAGGGATTAGACAACTGCCATGAGATAGGTGAGGAAATGGGGCAAGCAGCCTCCACTGCATTCCATATTCCTTATCAGGGACTCTAGGGCACAGACCACTGAATATTCACTTGGCACCAGTTCTTTGTTTGCTGTGTCCAGCTTTGTGATTTCTGTTTGTTTTGTGCTTCCTGTTCTGACAGTAGTGAAAGTGAATATGCACAGACTGTATGCAGAATATACAATGTGCATCTGAACATTTCCTCATCTTATAAAGCTGTTACATGCACAGTGGTGATGCTGCTAGGTTTTGTTCCTAGCCCCAAGGTACAAAATAGAGGACTGCAAGACAGCATTCTTGGGTTCTCTTCCTTGCTCTGCTCTCCCTTCTGGCACAGGACATCTAGTTTAGTATCTCAATGACTTATGTGGGAAATAGATTTTACTTGGCCTATGGAGTCACCTTCACACATGGCCTTCAAGCAAGTGATTTTGACTGGATATGGAACAAAGCTAAAAAAGTGTTACTTTTTGTCTCATAGACTCCATCAAGATAAAAATATGTCTTGGCAGAAGTTCCTGCAGTGTGTGAATCCAGCTCTGTACTTTTGAAGTCCAAGCTGCACGGTGTTTTGCATTAAAATATTCTGCTGTTACATTGGTGTTTTAATACAACTGAGAATTTCTGTGCATCATTTTATGGGAGGAGGAGTCTATACAGGCTTCTTTCACAAGGTTGTTTTTCCTATATACAGCATTTGCTATACCTAAAACTAGTTTATAATACTGCCTAAAATTATTGCCTAAAAGGCAAACATATGCTAGAATTCTCTAAATGGGTTTGAGAGCAAACTAGTTACTGCTTTGATTTGAACGTGTCTGTATTTAGAGCAGGAGAGTCGAATATTCAAATTCTTCTAGAACCTACTATGAACAAGTGTTGTGAATTGGCTTGTACTTGGAGGACATTACAATGTGAAAGCTCTGTGGCTAGAAATAATGGATGGTTGTGCAGTGAAATTGTTTTTCTTTTGAGTTAAATAAAATGCAGTGCTTGTTAATCTAGACAGGTGATATCTGTATGCTAAATATGGTCCTGTCCCATGTTTACCTTCTCTTTCTTGCTGGCAAAGGTTGTGGAACAATTAAGGGATATGGCTAATTTAGGCAGGCAGAGATGAAGCACATTTTTAGGTTAAGTTCATCTTTAGTGGACTTCCCTGACTTTCAGTGTGGTAATAAAATCCTTCACAACTGGCTAATCTGTTGAACAATCTGAATCCAGTGGTACAGAGGCACATCTGGCACTGATACATGTGGCTACATCAGCACAAAGAGGTGAGTTTCTGTCCTATGACTGGGGAGGGTAGTCATCCAGACACAGCAGTAATATCAATTTGGGCATCCAGGCTCTGCGTAATGATGTGAGATATTCTTTTCTTCTCTTCATTCTAATCCCTGATCTGAAGTTCAAATTAGTTGATATCGACATAACTTCTAAAGAGATGGAACAAGGACATCATTGTTGAGGCTAACATTGGAATAATGGAAACAGAAAAATATTCTATACATATTTGATGATGAAATCTTACCTTAGAGAAAACTGGAATGAAGGCCTATGAATGATTCAATGCCTTATGTCAATTGTGATTCTGTGGATAAATTAAAATGATTGAGGTAGTTGATTGAAGGTAAAGGAGGAGCTTCAGAACTTAATATTTTATGAAAACGTGTGGTGTAGTGTTTAGCCTCTTTTGAACTTTAATACTTGAAAAAAATCTCCTGTATATAAGTTTTGTCATTTGAGGCAATTTGGTAAACCTTTGATAGAAATAGCTCTGCAAAAGTCAGTGTGTTAATGCTTTGCATGATCTACGACGCGTGGTTGTACCTCACAGGAAAAACTGTTCTTGTTGTGGCTAGAGAAGGTGTGATGGTTCTTGGATGCCAGGATGTGAGTACATACACAGTGGAATTACCTCGCATTTCCAATGTCCCTGGAGTAAAGGTGACACTCACTGTGAATCTATTCAGCTGATAGGTTGCAGGATTTCAAGTACATGCAAATGTCAGCATTCAGAAATTACTTTAGTCAGTAAATTACCCTAATTGAAAGGAGGTGTATAAAATTATTGAAGAGGCTATTTCTGCCTTGACTTCTTTAAGGGTAGGAGAGACTACGTGAGAGGTGAAGACATGGAAGATAGCTAGGGCCCTCTTAATTCCAAAGATTAGAGACTACAGATCTGAGTCTATTGATTTTGAGTCTTGTGAGACTATTGATCTTTGAGTCAGGCTTTGCTCATCTGTGATGTTCTGTAGATTGGCATGTTCAAAGTGTTACAAGATGATAAAGATTTAGGTACTGTGACTTATAAGCAATGCTGTTTATTTGGAATATGTACTTTTTATGGTATGCATTACATAAAGTGCTTTGAAAGTTCACTTAAAATTTATTGAAATTTGGAATAAAGGAGTAGGTTTCCTACTGAGGCAAACTGTTGGAAATTCAGCTCTCTGTTGTTTATTGTCAGACAAGTATCTCTGAATGTGTATAAAAGAAGATATGAATATAGTTGCCCCCATTTGAGGGAGTAAATATGTTCCTGTCTTTTTGCCTACTGTAGAATACCTCTGTGAATGAAAGGACTGAAAAAAAAATAATCTCCTTCCCTATCTGTTGTGCTTTCAGAGTTCCTTCCTTGTACTGAGTCTGCTGAATGCAGCAAAAAGTTGTTTGGGATGTTTGCCGAGGAATGCTTTAACTTCTTAGATCAAGACTCTTGGCATGTATTTCTAGCTGATTAGGGGGATTTACTTAAGTAATAATGTATAACTATTTTGTGTGCATTATGTAGGTATTATGTTAATTTCTGAATGAGCCTCCCAGGTTGTTAGTCACTTAGTGAACAGACTTAGTTAAAGTTAGCATGACCTTTCATTCTGTGAAATATTCTAATGACTTGTTTCTGAAAGGTTTTTTCCTTTGTGTGAGGCCTATATAATTGTGTTGCACTTTCTGTTTTGTAAAAAAAAAAAAAAAAAAAAATTTAAAAAAATCTCTGAAGGATGTTGGTGGTAGGAATCGGTGTATCTTATTTCAGTATTTCTACACCTATGCTTTTGAGATAAGCAGATGGGAGGTGTGTATCCTGAAGATGTATGTATAGCTTGGCTATAAGCAGGGTTTTGTCAAAATGTACACTGAGCTTTTGTTTAATTTCTTATAGCATCTCTGCCAATGCAAGATTGTGAATGTTGATTTATATTGCTGATTGGCTGTAATATAAATACAGCTAATCATGAAGCTGAGGTCATAGCCTTTTATTTGTATTAAACCATTTATAACTAGCAATCCATTTTTCTTGCAGGAAGCGCAAGACTTCTGTGGGTGTATTGTGTCTGTGTGTGTATGTGGGAAAGAAAATAGAAAAAAGCAAATACTGGAATATTCCTACCATGGTGTCTTGCTCTGGATCTGTTGTAACATGAGCAGAGGTGGCAGGTGACAGACTGACTGCAAATGCTACATGAGGTGATTTTTTCATTTAAGAACATAGCTGCATTCAGTTAGAGATGAAGCATTTGCAGTGGCTTCCTAAATGACAGGGGACTTGGTAACTCAGGTGTTTTTTCAGGCTTTTTGTTAATTTCCTACCCCAGTGTCTTGTGTTAGTGAAGTACTCGAGTTGTCCTTTCCTGCTCCTGCAGACCTTGAAAGGAATCCTACGAGGAGTGCAAGTGAGATGGAGATCAGAGGTGCTTGTTATACAAGAGCATAGGCCATTTCCTGGTGGTGGTCCAAGTCAAGGGATTGCTTTTGCCGGCATGTGTTGGCAGTGAATGCATTAATCTTCCTTTGCTACCTCTTGAAGTGTGTAGTATGGATTCTGCTTGTGCACCAGGCACCTCAGATCTGTTAGACACTTAAGTTTCCACCTCTGTGTGTATAAACTTGTGTGTGATTGAAGGCCAGGGCCCTAAAAAGCAACAACATCTGCATACTAAATTTCAGTGTCTGAGCATATTGGAAGAAACTTGCCTGAGATTAAATGGAATGTGAAATAAAGTTTAGTTGGGAAATATATGAATTTGCTGCTGTTCATCAGAATAAAAATGGTTTCCAATAATAAAAATAAAGCACATGTTCAAGAAAGTTAAACAGATACTTAGTAATGCTTCCGTATAAAACGTGTAAATGAGATTGCCAGATAGCATGAGACAAACTTGTACATATCCTAGCAAAATAAATGACACTTCTTGCAGTGGAAGTCAACAAGAAGCAGAAATACTTCTAATGCATTCTTTTACAGAAAGAAAATATTCATAAACAAACAGCAGGTTCCAGGCTAACCTATCCCTGTCAGAAGGAGATGCCAGCATCTCGAGTTTTGCTGTCAGGGTTGTGATGAAGCACCAGTGCTGGTACCTACTGTTTTTCCAGAGACATCAGGCCCATCTGATATCCCTGCTGTCTTATTTGCCTTTCTTTTGGCTTTTAACTGATTCATCTCTTAACTTTACACATTATACCTGCTGTTATGCACTGTTGCTAAATTGTTGTTCATTTTACCTCATTTTCTGCAAAATGTTTTGAATTATGTAGAAATTCTTCAGCAACTACCCCTATATTGTTTCTTAGCCTTCTCAGCAGTGCAAGCTGCATTCTGGCTTGAAAAGTGGAGCCAGATTCAGAGCACTGTTGGTACGTTTTTTCCTGCTTGCAAGGCAAGGAAGACATAGCCAGGAATTTTAACCTCTCTTCTATTAAGCCATTGGAAAACATAATAAATAGAGTATCTTCAGACAGCACTGGTGAGAGTGTCTCAGGAGTCTTGAGCAAAGAGCAATAGTCTTGAGCAAATTGTTGAATAAATGTCATTTCTACACTGTGCTAATGGACCACTGAATAAAAAAAAGCATAACTATGTGCTGCTTTGAAACTTTTATTAGCATTAGCAGGAGATTTGGAAGCATTTACTTATTTTTCCTTCTTTGTACTTTATTGTGTGTTTGTACTGCACCATACTATGCTAATTCAAAAAATCTCAAAGTGAATAAAAAATAATTAGTGTGAATACAAGAAGAGTAATTGCATTAGGTACTGGACTGCTCCCATGTGAGATGGTGAGTGGCTCTGAGTAATTAAACGATAATGGAATTTTGACAAAATGTGCTGAATTTACAGAACTAGTTACACATTGTTTGTAATACTGTAATTTACAAGCCAGACTTTTTTTCCTTTTGAAAATATGATAACAGATGTTTTCTTCAACTCTTCCAACAACCAGTGGTTAAATTTACAGAACTGTTTTTACATTTCTCAGCTCTAGCTGCTACAATAAAACATTTTATCACTGACTGGGTAGTCCCCCATCATACTGAGCTGTATGACAATTGTGAGCATCAGGCCAGAGGTTGTTTTTATTTCAGAAGGTGAGTAGTGTGTAAAATTAACAATTTCTTGTCAGGAAATTTTTGAAGATTGAATAGGGTTTTATTTTAGTCCTAGGATGTTAGATAACTTGAAGGAGCTAGCTTCAGAACATAGTGGTGGACTGTCATGACTGATTGTTGCTCTGCATCAAGAAGTCTTAACAGCTGGTAGAGAATGTGCATACACTGAAGAAGATGCTGCTATGTGCCATTAGATTGGATAAGGAGGGATTTTAAGTGTGCATTTTATTTGGATTTTAAATTATATTATTTATTATAGTATGTTTATTACATTATTATTTATCATTAGTCTATTTATTTTCATTATTATATCATATAATATTATGTTATTTCAATTTCTATTTCTATTATTTTTATTAATCTGCTCTTCAGAATTTGCTGTCATTAGGAGACATCTTCCAGAGGTTCAAGATACCCTTATGGATAAACAATTCTGTCCTATTAAACTTTTCCTGTAATTATCTGAGTAAATTCTTGTAACTGAGAACTTCCTCCACCTCATTGTCACATGCAAAAGATGGAGATTCTAGAAGCTAGTGTCTAGAAGCTGGTGGTAGTGGGGTATAACATAGCATAATGTGTAGCGTAGTGTGTCTTCGTGTTACATGGGATTCAGAATGGCTGTGCTTAGGGGGATAAGTGCTGGCAAGCAAGTGTG
>NW_008601140.1:423-799 GCF_000691845.1 Merops nubicus | reverse complement strand
CCCAATAAGAATGACATAACCAGCAGAGAGGCAAACCAGTAAGTCGACTGTATTGTAAACAAGAAAGCTGTGATATGAATGACCACCGGGGGTACAAACAAGTCAACCAGTTCACATACAATAGACACCACCCCCAATGATCCCAGAAAGGACATGACTCAGCCTACAACAGGTAGTATAAACAAAGAACTGAGGTTTTCCATAGTTGGTATGGGGAACAGCCAGATCACAAAGTTAAAAATATATGATAAAGGTGCCCACATGGCGACTCTCACCTGATTAGCCCATGTTCACAAAGGTCTAAACAGACTGGGTTCCACCTCCAGGAGAGTCAGGAGGTCTTTCCTGAACCAGGAAGCTCTGTGGAGTGCACTCC
>NW_008601140.1:0-272 GCF_000691845.1 Merops nubicus | reverse complement strand
GGGAAAGGCTAGCGGAATCACCCATATGTCAACCTTAATTCGGGGCTCAGGGTTCAAACCCCAGCATTTCAGCAACCCAGATGGGACCAGGCCTTGCCCAGTTTGCCTTGCCGTGCTGACGGGGAGAGGCGGCCCCAACAGGACTCCAGCAGCATGGGGGCTCCTCCCGACTTCCCTCCTGCAGCCAGACAGTGAGCGGCACATGGTGCAACGCCAGCGACATCGAGAGATCCCACGGGAGCTGCGAGGGGCAAATCTTGGTGAGTAGGAAT
>NW_008601139.1:0-311 GCF_000691845.1 Merops nubicus | reverse complement strand
GAACTCATCAATGTCCAGCTGGAAGACGGGTCTTCGAACCATGTAGACCTCTACTTTGCTGTGGAACCACTCATGGACCACAGTGAAGGTCCCAAGTCCTGCAACGTGGGCACCCTGCCCAGGAAAAAGATGTTCTCCATAGGTTTTCTTCCCCTCCTCAAACTAGTTGCTAACAACCCTTGGCTAGAGTGGATCCCAGGCGTTTCCAGTGCAGGGAATACCCGTGCAACTGATTCCCAGGGATTGTCCTTGGCATGGACCCAGACAGAGACCCTGCCTCTCTGCTTGCTCTTTCCACTCTGACCAGCGCC
>NW_008601138.1:0-2212 GCF_000691845.1 Merops nubicus | reverse complement strand
CAGAGCGAGCCAAGAGCAGTCAAGGGCTGTGCAGTGCCAAGCCACGCCGGGCTGCACTGGGCCAGGCTGGGCCAAGCTGAGCGATGCCATGCCGTGCAAAATCGTGCCGTGCCAAACCAAGCCAAGGATGGTCAAGGTCTGTGTGGTGCCAAGCCACGCCAAGCTGCACTGGGCCAGGCTGAGCCAAGCCAACACTGGCCACGCGGTGCTGAGCCAGGCCAGACCACAGTGAGCCAGACCGTGCTGTGCCAAGCCAAGCCAGGCAGGGCCAAGCCAAGTGTAGTCAAGGGCTGTGCGGTGCCAAACCACGCCGGGCTGGACTGGGCTAAGCCGAGCCAGGCTGGGTGATGCTGTGCCGTGCCAAGCTGTGCCCTGCAGGACCACGCGAAGGGTCGAGCCAAGAGTGGTCAAGGGCTGTGCGGTGCCAAGCCACGCTGGACTGGGCCAAGCCGAGCCAGGCTGGGTGACACCGTGCCGTGCCAAGCTGTGCTAGGTCAGGCCAGGTTGGGCCAAGCCAAGCATAGTGAAGGGCTTTGTGGTGCCAAGACACGCTGGACTGGACTGACTGGGCCAAGCCGAGCTGAGCCAAGCCATTCTGGGCCATACTGGGCTGAGCCAATACTGGCCATGCAGTGCCAGGCCAGGCTGGACCATGGTGAGCCAACCTGTGCCAGGACAGGCCAAGCCAAACGAGAGCTGTGATGGACTAAGGTGGCCTGGACCAAGTTGAGCCAGGCCCAGCAGTGCCAGGCCAAAAGTGCCCTGAGCCAGGCCCAGCATCGCTGAGCTGTGCTGGGCACTGATGGACCAATAGCTCCAAGCAGTGCCAGGCCATGCCAAGCGGTGCCAGGCCATGCTGAGCAGTGCCAGGCCATGCCAAGCAGTGCCAGGCCACATGGTGCTGGGCCAGGCAGGGCCATGCTATGCAGGGCTAAGCCATCCTGAGCTGTGCAAAGCCAAACTTTGCAGTGCCACACCACATTGTGCCGTGCCAAGCTGTGCCAAGCTGTGCCATGTGGTGGCTCCCTGCGCTGGGCTGAGCACCAAGCTGTGCCATGCCATGCTGTGCCATGCTGTGCCTGCAGTTGGGAGCCACACCAAGCTGTGCAGCACTGTGCCAAAGCAAACCACGCTGGGCGGTGTGGAGCTGTGCCATGCAGTGCCATGCACCACTGAACAGAGGTGTGCCAAGCTGTGCCAGCTCTGTGCCACAGTGCCAAGCCATGCCGAGCCCTGCCAGGCAAGCTGTGCCAGGCAGTGCCATGCCAAGCCATGCCAGGCAGTGCTGTGGGGACCTGCCCTGTGGCTTTTGCTGAGCATCCTGCAGTGCTCAGCTCCGGGACCCACAGCACAGTGCCCCATGGCAGTGCCCCACAGTGGGGACCCACCCGGTGCCCCCCCAGCAAGCCCAGTATGCCCCCCAGGACAGTCCCACACCCTCTGCCCAGCCCAGGGCACCCCCTGACCCCATCCCTGGCTCCTGCTGGCTGCGTCCCCTCTGTGCCCTGGTGCCAGCAGTGCCCTGACCCAGAGTCTGGGAGTCAGTGAATTGTTAGGGCTGGACAAGGCCTCCGAGGTCACCCAGTGCACCCATCACCCAACCCTCCCATGGCCACCAAACCCTGTCCCCAAGTGCCACATCCACACATTTCTTGAACCCCTCCAGGGATGGAGACTCCAGCACCTCCCTGGGCAGCCTGGGCCAACCCCTCACCGCTCTCTCAGTGAAGAAATTCTTCTCCATCTCCAATCAAAACCTCCCCTGGGGCAACTTGGGCCCATTTCTTCTCTTCTTGACCTTGTGTCCCCACTCTGTGCATCCAGACACCCTGTCAGGAGCTGTGCAGAGCCAGAAGGTCTCCCCTGAGCCTCCTTTGCTCCAGGCTCAGCACCCCCAGCTCCCTCAGCTGCTCCTCCCCAGCCATGTTCCCCAGAGCCCTCCCCAGTTTTGTTGCCCCACTCCAGCCCCTCAAGGCCTTTCCCATCCCGTGGCACAGTCTATAAGTCAGTCTGCCAGAGAAGGCACCGCCAGGCACCACCAGGATGTCCCCAGGAGCTCCTGCCCCTGGCACCACCCCGTGCTGGCCTCATGCAGGGGGCTGGATGGAACCACTGCCCCCGTCCCTCCCCGGCCAGGGGTTGCCAGAGGGCAGGGAGCAGAGGACCCTCGGGTGGCCATGGGGGGCTGGGGGCTGGTGTGGGCACAGCCGCA
>NW_008601137.1:30578-46137 GCF_000691845.1 Merops nubicus | reverse complement strand
GGGGCTCCTGCTCGCCGGGGCTCTCCGGGAAGGTGACCTGGGTGTGGAGCAGGACCACGTCAGGGTGATGCTCAGGGAGAAGGGGGATCGCATCCGGGCTGGAAGCGAGCCATCCCACCGGGGAGTGTTACCGTAAATAGGTAATGTCATTTCCTCCTAGGGGGAGGGGACGTTAACAGGACTTAGTTAATGATTAGTGCTAGCCTGAGTTGACAGGCCATGCCCTTGCCCCTTATCGGAAGCATCCGGGGGCAGAGCGGGCCTGGATCCCACCACTGCTGAGCTGGGGCAAGGCTGGGAGGGAAGCTAGAGGAGCAACCTTTCTTCTTAATGCTTAAAGAAATGTGAAGAAAAGAGCTGGCAGAATAAAGAAAGGGAAATAAAAAGGCTACAAGGTTTAAAATAAGCAACTCCTGCTCTCAGTTTGGCAAATCCCGGCTTGGCTGAGTCGACCATCAGCATCTGAAATTCTACCTGAGCTGAAAGGCAGTGAAAGCCCCCAGCAGCTCAGGGAGGGATGGACACCCCGTGAGCTCCACCCTGGGCTCGGCACGAGCTGCTCACTTGCTCCCCGTATGTGATCCTCAGCCTGGCAGAGAGGCTCAGCAAAGCCAGGTTTATTCCCAGCAATGACAAGCAAGGCATTAAAATAGCCAGCAGAGCACTTGTGTTTAATGACACAACAAAGCGATATTGTGTCGGCAGATTATTCACATACAGATTCCACGGGGGAGGGCATAGTAAAACAAAAAAATGGATCCAGGCTCTGTGGTCATTTCTGCCACAAAGGGTGGTAAGCAAAGCACAGGGGAGAGTATTTTGAGCAAAAAAAAAATTATATTGGTACAATTAGCAGACACTGCAACATGAAATCTTTGTGAAAAAGGTCTGACTGACTAGTGGGAACAGTCTGATGGAAATCTGTCCTGAAAAGAGTTAAGGATAACTATTTGAATATGGTAAGCAAAGCACAGGGGAGAGTATTTGAGCAAAAAAAAAAAATATATTGATACAATTAGTAGACACTGCAACATGAAATAGTTGTAAAAAAGGTCTGACTGACTTGTGGGAACAGTTTGATGGAAATCTATCCTGAAAAGAGCTGAGGATAACTATTTGAATACACAAGACATGCATTAAATCCCTTTGACTCTATGTAAGCATGCAGGGAAGGATCTACCATAACTATATCTGTCAACCACTGGCAGAGACAAAAATGAATGTGTTTGTTGCACATGATCACCTAGAGTTTCTAGAGGAGATCAGCTGTAATGTCACTTCATTTCCATGATGCTCCCCACAGGAGCAGGTCATCGCCTCTCCTGTTGAGACCAGCTCCAGACAGAAGATGAAGTCAGAGCCTTGTCACAGTGACCAGACCAGCAGAGCATTAAATAAGGAGAGTAGCTTGTCCCTTGGTGCTCCAACCCAGACACACCTCCACCACTCTGCCTCAGCTGCTGGCCCCTTCCACTGCTTCAGCAGGGAGCACCATTGCTGGTCTCTTTAATGAAGCTTTTATTTTCTACTGTACCAAATCACTTGGCTTCTTTTCTATATATGGGCTCTTTATGAAGCCATGGATATAAAAGTACTGCCAGCAAACCTTTAAAATGCAGGTTCTGTAACCACCAGTGTTTGCCACAAGAAAACATCGGGTGGCTCAGGTAGCATGGACTTTACAGAAACAAGCCCAGAATGTCTTTACTGCAGCTGCCTTTCATATGCTGATCATGTCTGGTCTATTCTTTGCAGCCATGGCACCCCGAATAAGACTGAGTCTTTCAAAGCCTCTCCCAACCATATGTGAAACCCACGAGGAAGCGATGGAAGATCCAACCAGCAACCTGAAGAGCACTGGAGGCACTGCAGCCAGCCCAGAGCTGCACTCCAGTGATGACTATATCCAATCCATCTGCCACCTTGCCAGACCCACCTTCCCCGGCCTTCCTGAAAGCAGCCATAAGGTTCAGGACAGAAAGGCCCTGAAGATCCTTGAAGACATGTCATGGTCTCCATCCTTTGAGGAGATCCAGCAGGAAACATCTAAATGCAAACTGACCGATTTAATATCAAACGTGGTGCCCCTGGGAAAAGTCACGCCTGGAGAAGCCAACTTCTGGTCCAGAGAGGACCCCCTGGCACAGATTTACACCTGCACAGGCAAGCTCTGCTCCTCCAAGGCTTCTTCAAACTGTGAAAGCGCCAGCACTGGTTCCTCATGGTACAACTCTTCTGCCCCAAATGGTGAACTTCACCCTCCAACCATGAAAGACATAGCCAAGGGGAACCCCAGCTTTCCACGAGTGTTCAGTTTTCCAAGGCTTCCCTCCCCAAGACCAGTGCAGAAAGAAACGATCTGCTCAGAGCTGAAGTATCTCAGAAGAGTTGAGGGAGCAGTTTTAGGGAGCAACCACAGTCACAAAGACAACGGGCCCATGTTCATTACCAGTGAAGAGCTGTCACCATCCTCACTGAGAGGGAAGCTGGTGGGAAACCCAGCCCTGCCCTGCTCTGTAAGAAGGCAAAGTTCTTTGTTCAGTACAGCAGGCAGCGATGAAAAAGATGGGAGAGAAACTTCTCACTGTGACAAAAAATTAATGGGTGATGTCCCCACTAAGCAGAGATACTCTGAGTGTTTCCAGGTACCTAAAAAAGCCACAATCCATAACTGGATTTCAGAGCACAGATGCATCTGGAAAGAAGCAAAAGTAAAAGCTTGTTTGCTCCCAGCCATTGCTGAAGTGTGAAGAAGTAGCTGCTCAGAATAATTCTATTCACAAGATATAACCACTCTAGAAGCTCTCCCTGGAGTCCTAACACAGAGAACATGGCTTGAACGTGCATGCAAGTCAGGCAGACTTTTGTGACCCATCGTATCCCTCATCAGTGGGCAAAGGGACAATTCAGAGTCTCATCCAGTAAGGAAACAGCAATTAGTTCTCATCTTGGAAAGGCAACAGTTCATAAAGCATCTCGCCCTACCTGTGGCCTGGAACTGCCCAGGAAGAAAAGCTGGAGAGAGTACAAACCCCACCTGCTCAGGAGAAGTGACCTGTGGGAACATCAGAGTACAGGTGTTCTGCCATAAAAGCCAAGCAGCCAGATGTTGCTCCCCCTGGCACAGTTATTCTGAAAGGAACATTTTGACTGCTGCTTGGACAGCACTAAATGTGCTCTCTCTGACAGAGACATTTGGGAGGAGACCCATTAAGGACCACGGTGTCAGCACCCAGATACCACTGCACAGGTCACTTGGTGGTGCAGTAAAGAAGTATTTTTTTTTAATCATAAGGGGTCTTTTATGAGGATTTGCTAGAGGGCAATGTGGAGAATGTTACAGCTCCTCCGGGTGGGACTTTCCTGTTGCTTACCCTGGCACAACTCTTACCTTTACTCCTTGCTTTACCCTTGGCAGGAGGAGATCTAGGAGCCCTGGGTGGGCCGTGCCAGGGCTGTGGGTGTCCTGGAGCTGCAACAAGCTGTGATGCCAGCTGTAAAACCCCAGGTATGGTGCTGGTCTCTGCCCCCCAGACCCACAGCAGGCAGGCTGTGCACCACGGGACTGGACCCTGCAAACCCCACAGGAGTGTTGCAGCCACCCAGCACGTCACCTGCCCACCAACCCAGCTGCTGGTGCTGCCTGGGGTGTCTGCAGGGAGAGAAGCATTCCAGCATTGCTGTGAGACCCTGGCGTGGTGTGGGCAGCACACAGCCAGCTCACCCCTCACTGCTCTGTAGAGACTTCTCCATCCAGAGAGACTGTCCCATCAGCACTGTCTCCTGCACTCACCTACCTGTGCTTGCTATCAGTCTCTGTAGCCAGCCAAGAGAAGTAGGTGAGGAAACTGCAAAGCAATAGTAGCCTAATTAGCATCACTACTACTAGGAATAAATCTTCTGGCACAGAGGAGAGCAGAGGGACCAGGCTGTTTGTTCACAGCAGCTAAGATGGGAAATAGGGTTGGAAAGCTAGTTATAAAAATGCTGACAAGCCATTTCTAAGCCACCCTCGAGGAGATTAAATCAGAAGGCAACTTCTGCTCAGTACCAACACAAGTGTAAATAAGTTCAAGGATCAAAAGTTGAACGTATTTGAACTTCTTATTCTTACATCTCTCACCTCAAGTGTTTTTTTCTCCTGTTGAAACTCATTAGCACTACGGAGCTCAACTGCTTCTCATCTTCATTTTTGAACTCACCACACAGCAAGAACAAAAGTGAGTGTGGCTCCAGCGTTTATTAGAGTTGATGGAAAGAGTTGAATCAGGGAGGTGCCAGCCTGCTCTGCCTTCTCCAAGTGTTCCCCTTCCTCCTCAGGTTAATGCTGGGATTAAGTGATGCTTGCTCTCATTGCCCTGCTGACATTTTCATTTCTCCCCACGTAAATATTTATGACACTAATGCCTAGAAAGTCTTGTGCCAACTGCATGTATCACTGCTTTTGACAGAGAAAACAAATAAAAATGTTACACTGAGCTGCTGTTTCCATTTCTGCAGAACCATGGGTGATTATTTTCAGTGCAGAGCTGATCCACAGCACAGGGGCTTGTCTCCACCCAAACACCTTCTCACCCTGCTGGCCTCATCAACAGAGCCAGCTCCCAGGTTCTTTCACTACACACTTGATGCCTTGCAAAGCTTTTCTGCCTTGTCAGGGTCAGGCCCTTCATGGCCAAGATCCAGGCAGTTGCCTCCCTTAGAATAAGCCGTGCTGTGCATCAGCAGCTCCTCCTGGGACAAGTGCTGTAGCTAAAATATTCATCCTCACGGCAAGGGCACAAAAGTGCCTTCACACCTCACCCCTTTGGCAGCTGATGCCCAACACTGTGATTCCTTTTCAGCTGACACATAATCCTGTGAGTCTCTAAACCACTGAAATCCATTAGCTTTTGCAGCAGAACTCCCTAGAGACCTCAGCCCTGTGAGCAGGGCAGGAACATCCATGTGCCATGCCCAGAGAAGAGCCCAGCCCTGGGGCTCACAGCTCAGCCACTCCTGCTGCTCCTGGCACTGCAAATCCTGCAATACTCAGAGCAAAGAGGTGCAGGAGCAGACTGGAGCTGCAGCTCGGGACACCCTGGTCAAAGCTCCCAACTCCTCTTGCTCAGGCCAGGGAGCAGTGCTGTGATCTGCAGGGCTGGGCTCAGGGCTGAGGGGATTCCAGCTGTGACAGAGGCAAGAAGAGGAAACCTGGTTTAGATAGGACAGAGGCAGCAGCTAAGCAGGATTGATTCTATTAGCTTCAGCCACCCTTCAAGCTGAGATAAATCCTGGTTTGAGAAGCACAGCCCTCACTTGTTCACATCACCTCTATTGGAAACGAGCACATCAGCCCCCACGACATCACTGGGCAATCAAATACTGCCACAGTTCCCTGGATAAGGCAGTTTTGCAGCCATCCCCATCAGCTGCCTCCCACAGATGTGCTTTGAGCAGGCTTGGCAAGGAGCCGGGGTGTGGGGCAAGCCCTTTACCCCACTGCTCTCAGAACTGGCTGCTGTAAGAGCCCCACTGCTCCCCTGCCACCAAGGGCTCTCCAATAAGTGACTGAGGACTGTTGAGGGAACCTGCAGACCTACCAGAGGAAAAGAAATGGGCTGCATTTGGATGGGGTGACATGGCATGTAGCTCCACAGCCCCTTCCTTCCTGTTCCCCCTCTCTGGTGACTGTCCTGCCACATGGACACACACCTGTGGCTATTGGGAACCTCTCCACCCTGTTTTCCCCTCTACACAACTGTAGCTGAGGTACCATCAGCTGGGATAAACCTGCAGAAGCCTGTTCAGAAGTGCTCCCAGACAAGGAAGAAAACCTTATCTAGGAATTATTTAGGTCACAGAGTGAGATAAAAGCCGTGCTGCTTCCACGGCCAGTCTCATGGCAGGCTCTGTAGCTGAAGTCACTGGCAGAAAAATCTCATTTCTTGAGATCATCGGAACTGCTGCAGGGATTTGGATTAATTTGAATGGGGAATTGGTTCCAAATCTCAGGGGCAGCTCTCTGTCTCAGCCTTCACAACCAGCTCACAAGCAATCTATGGGCCAACGTGCAGTTTTGCTTGCATGACCCTGCAGCCTTTTGCTGCTGCAAAGGGTAAATGCATTTGGACGCAGCAAATCACCACCAGAATTTACAAACCAGAGAAGCCAAGGCAGAAACAAAACCATCCCACTCCTCCCTCAAATGCCTGGCTTTTAAGTGACAAAGATCCTGATCAGCTCAAACCAGAGGCGAGGAGGGAATGGCTCTGTGGTCCTTGCTGATGGGATCTGCTGATCAGCCTGTATGATGAAGAAGCAGCTCAGGAACTCCTACAGCAGCCACAGCCCACCGAGACCCTCACCCATGGCAGGAGGGGCCTTCCTGTGCCAGCAGACAGCCAGGAAGACAGATGTTGATCAAAAACTAAAAAAAAGCCAGTGCAACATGATCACAGGCAGGGATTGGGCTTGAAAGGGTCTCTCAGCAAAGAATGGTAATGACCAGAGACAAGCTGGGGCAGATTGAAGAGCGGCACACAAGCAGGGAGATGCAGGAGGTGTGTGAAGGAAGTTAGCAAAACCAGTTTCTAAAAAGGTCTTTAGAGTTAGGATAAAAGCAGCTATTTTTGTTTTGAGAAAAAAATTGCAAATCTTGAAGCTCCAAGAGAAAATAGGGGCCTTAGTTCAAGGGGATCAGCCCAAGGCAGAACACAGGGTCCCTCTGCTGAAAGCAGGAGCTTTTTGGATAGTGCTTCAGGCTTTCCCTGTGCCCTGAAGTGCCTGCAATTGGGACTAATTGCTCACTGAAGGCATATTTTAATTAACTTTGAGCCTTTCTAAGCAGAAAGTAATAATAAATGGCGTACAACGCAGCTAAACTGCATTTAGTGACAAAGCAGGAACCCTTTAGCTTCCAATGAAAACCTCCAAAGTTCCACCAGCAACGTGACTCACGGCAAAGTGTTTTGCATCTGCAGCTGTAACCGTGGGCAGGAGAGACCTGAGATGCTGGCTGAAGGCTCTTTCTGCTTGTGCTTGACGAGTCAGACCATTCCTGCAGAGCTCTTTGCCTCGCTCACCAGAGCCCACATGTTTTTGGGCCTGGCACCACTTATGTGGGCCACAGTTGACACCAGTGATGGCCCCTGAAGCACCACATCTTGGGCTCGTGGCCCTTTCCCATGCTCTGCGAGTCTGAAGTACCATTTAATTTGCCTGGCATGAGCCAGAGCTGATGCAAAATACATGTTGTGTAAATACAGATATAATGTTCCTGGCACTTGCAGCCTTCCTGGAATTCGTGCTCCTGGAGGCAACGCTTCCGAGGACTGTTGTGAGGAGCTAGAGAAGAACTGCACATTTTTGGAATACCGTCTAGTTGCTACATCATGTTTGACCAAATGCCATCTCAAATCAAAGGGAGCCTCTAAGTGCTTTGGAAGGGGCTGTGATGGGAATCATTTTCTGCTGCATTTAAAGCACAGATTTCTAATAGCAGCTGATGAGGGAAATCAAATTATTAGTTTATTTATTCGTGTCTTAGCATTTTGTCAACCGTTTCTTGTCTTTGCCTTTGACTTAATCTAGCTGACAGCCTATCAGCCCGTGGTGAGCTTAGCAAAAACTGGGTTAACCACAACATTTTATCTGCCTGCCCTTCATGCAGCTGGCGGTGGCTTTTCCCCTCAGTGATCAGCACGTCCCTGCTCTGCAAAGCGGGCTGGTCACACAAGGTGAAAGCAGAACTAGCCAGCAGGGAGCCTGCCACATCTCATCTGATGGTGGGACACGACAAGTCAGCTCACTTTAGCTGGATATTTTGTTGTTTTTCCCGTGGTCACAAGCATGTAGGAGAGAAGATGGCTTTTGGTTTATACCCGTGGTGCTGGGCTGCAGGTTTTACATCCTTCCAGCTCACTCAGTGGAGCGTCTGGTGGAGCTAACCTGGCTGGTGGCTCAGCTTCAGAAAAGGGAAATGTCACATCCTGATTGTCCAGGCTCCAAAGCAATTACAGGAGAAATACCAACTCTGCTCAGGATGCTCTTCACATTCCCCCTCAGCTCACACTGCAGAAGAATTGAACTGCACAGAAAAAAACCCTGTGGTGTTTGCTCACAGGTTCAAACATTCAAACATCATCTGAGAGATGAGCTGGGTGCTTCCAATAAAAGTTCACATGCACCAAGAGCAAAGGAACCTGTGCATGGGCCTTGCTGCCAGTAGAAATATTCCTGGTCTTTAGGGCAAACAAATATAAGTGCAGAATTGATCCTGCCCAGTTTTGAATGCAGAAAGCACCAGCCCTTCTCACTGCACAGGGTCAGCTCCTGGAATTAATTGCTGCAGGATGTCAACAAGATAAAATGTAGCAGGATTCAAGAGAGGATTAGACAGTCCTGTGATCAGGAACATTTGTGCAATGCTAACTGGGTCAAAGAAATACCAGAGAAATTAAATGTTGTGCTTCCCTGAAGGGCTGAGCTGGTACCAGCTGGATTTAAAACAGATTCCTCCCCACCTCCCCTTCCCAATCTTTTTATAGCAACAAGCAACAGCAGAATCTATTGCAAAGTGTCTCCTCTTTCCTTAGAACAATAAAGCATCTAGGAAATCCCCAGAGCCACAGTAATGCCTGGTCCATGGCACAGCGTGTGCTGAAACTCTCCTCACATCATTTTAAAGATAGGAAATGGATGTTTTACTTTCTCTGCTGCCTCTAAGCTTCAGACCAGATAATTTCTCAAGAAGAGAATGAGTTGCACGATAAACTGGCTGCAGATGAGCTGCTTGGGTTTCCACCCTCTTCTAGGCATAATTAACAAAATGAATTAATTAACTGTATGGGAGCATCAACCAGAAAACATGCAGGGGTAAAAGTTGAACCCAAAAGCCAACGCTAGTGGCATCATAGGGAAGTGTCAGGGGAGCAATGGGAGCGGTGGTTTCTACCACCAAAGAAAGGAGAAGAAACTGGCTCTTGCTGCAAGCAAGCAAAAAAGGAAAATCCTCAGCAAAACACAGACTGCACTCCCCAGGCAGACACACGTGCACCAGCTGCTCCACAGAGATAGTAGCTGGCGGCTGGGCTGCCCAGGATCATCTCTTCCAAAATTTTCTTTTCCATTAGAAAGATCCTGACAAAAATCTATAGTCACTGCACATTTTTCTGACACTGTGAAAATGCTCCTGGCACAACTGGCCGGGGGGCATGACACATTGCGTGTGGCAGCAAGGGCAGTGTGACCCCCTCCAAGCTCATCTCCTCACCTCAGTACATCCCCCCGTCCTCAACAAAAGGATTCTGAGGGAAATGTCTCGCTGAGGGTAATGCTGGTGACAGAAGATGACCTGGGATTTTCAGACAGAGAGCAGAAATCCTCAGATTCTGTGCCCAAAGACAAAACTTTCTTCCTACAATCCACTGCAAACAAGATGGGCTAGAACAGACAACATGTAAACATTTAAATATCATCCCGTTAGGCTTGGCAGAAATTTGGGATGCCCATCACCTTTGAAATTTTGGTATTTGCAAAAAGGATGAAAACAACTGCTACCAAATTTGCCAAGGAGGGAAACCCTTCCCCAAACCACCTCAGCAAATTCTGTTACATCCAATGGCATTGGGTCAATTCTAGACATTTCATCCCAAAATGAAGTTCAAAATGTTTTACTACACCTGTTCTGCCAGGAATAGCAATGTCACAACTCTGCCAGACTCAGACACAGTGGGGCCGTGAGGACCCAGCTACCAGGACTCTATAATTAAGATTTATTACAATTCTTTCCTTTCTCATTAACAATATCAGAGGCTACATTTACATGGCAGTTTGTCACACTTCTTTTTTTCCTAGGGAAATATTTCTTGCTTGGGTCATACTAAACCAGCTGGACCACAAGATTTTCCTGCTCCTGGCACAAGCACTCACATCCTGATCTGCACGAGCTCCCAAACTGTTTCAGCTCTGATGTACAACAGCCAACACAGACTTACACATCTTTATGGTGGGGGTCGACCTGTTCTCCCATGCAGCAACCAACAGGACACGAGGAAATCTATGATTCTATGATTAAATGGCCACAAGTTGCACCAGGGGAGGTTTACATTGGACATTAGGAAAATTTTCTTCCCTGAAAGGGTTGTCAAGCCCTGGTCCAGGCTGCCCAGGGCAGTGATGGAGTCCCCATCCCTGGAGGGACTTAAAAGATGTGTAGATGTGGTGTTGAGGGACATGGGTTAGTGGTGACCTGGCAGTGCTGGGGAACAGTTGGACTTATGATCTTGAAGGTCTCTTCCAACCAGAATGATTCTATGAATCGATGATTTATGGATCAGGGCCTTTGCAGACATACTTAAGGAGCCACTGCTTTCAGAACCCTGTACAAAGTGTTCCACACCAGCAGGAGAGCACGTTTGGAACCACTGGGAAAATAGAGCACTGCACACATTTCTCCCATTGGGGACAGAGGAGGGAACCCACCCACCTGAGGCTGAAGGCACAGGGCTCAGCACACTGTGGAGAGCTGCTCCAGACAGGACACAGCCTGTGGACTCTTCTCATAGCATGTGAGCTACCCAATTACAGCCTCCTATGCTCTCTCTGCACCCTTCAGCTCCCAGGTGGTGACATGTACCTGCAGGAGCACAGATGACCAAGGACCAGGAGCTGGGGACCACAGGAGTCATCTGCTCCATGATCCAGACACCAAACACCTTCAGCAAGTTATGTTTG
Organism: Merops nubicus; assembly: GCF_000691845.1. Classification (NCBI taxonomy): domain Eukaryota; kingdom Metazoa; phylum Chordata; class Aves; order Coraciiformes; family Meropidae; genus Merops; species Merops nubicus. The sequence continues at coordinate 35,421 of NW_008601137.1, read as the reverse complement.
CTTTCTGTAGAATGGGAACAATTCTTACTTAGGGGAAGAAGGAGGATTTGTAAGATCAGCCAGAGCTATAAGAAAAAAAGTTATGTAGAAATAGATTTTTCTGTAGCCAGCAAAGAACTGTAGTGGTAAAAAAAGGAGCATGTGCTGCAGTGCTGGGTGGGTTCTTCCTCTATTCATTTCAATAGTTCCTGCAAGAATTAGACAAAAGACAAGAGTAAGACAAAGACAAATGTAAGGAAGAGGCTGGCTGCCTACTGAAGATGATGTGACTAGATGTAACCACACTTTTCACCCCATCAAAAGCTTATTTCAATTGTGCAGCCACACCAAAGACTCTGTGCTGGACTCAGCAAGGCAAAGCCAGTCCAGTGGAATGTGAATTCCCAGGTCTGGTGCTGCAGGTCAGACACTCACCCTCCCCACCTGCCCTGGTTCAGTGGGTTAGGACAGGTCACAGGGAGGAGTCTGTTCTACACACATGTGGCAACTTCAGGTTTTATACTCCTGGAATATTTGTTTTCCCAGTGGAGTTAACAGAAAAATTCCTGTTGGCCATCTTGGGCCAAGCCACAGATTTCTACATATTGTTCATCTCCCTTCTCCTCACGTTGTTGGAATTAACCCTCTGCTGCCCAAACCCAGGACTCACACTGGGAGCAATCCCAGCCCTCCCTGCAGCCTGGTACCTAAACTTACACCAGGAATACTCCTGGTTTCCAGCTAAGGAAGTACAAACCTGCAGCTGCCTTACCCCTTGCCTTAAAGCATTGCAAAGGGAATGAAAATCCACAGACAGAACCTGGAGAGGGAAATGCAGCTGGCCTGGTAAGCCTGGTTGGCTTGCTCCTTTCACTCTGGGCAATGCATGTAGGCTTGTCACTCAGTAGAGCTGCTCTTCTTTACTGGAAAACTCCCAACCATGCTGAAAGAAGGGACCTCTAAAGGTCATCTAGTCCAACCCTCTGCAATAAGCAGGGACATCTCCAACTAGATCAGGCTGCTCAGAGCCTCATCCAGCCTGATCTGGAATGTCCCCAGGGATGGGGCCTCCACCACCTGCCTGGGCAACCTATTCCAGGGATCTATCACCCTCACACTGAATAACTTTTTCCTAACATCTAACCTGAATCTCCCCTTTTCTAGCTTAAAGCCATTGCCCCTGGTGCATCTCCAGGCTTTCCCCCACCTCATCGGCACCCTGGTGACCTCTCGCTGCTAGGGTCAGCAAAGCCAGCACGTGGCTTGGTTCAGGTATTTGGGTGAAACAGGTCTCAGCTCTCTTGGCCAAAAAAGCAAACTATTACCTGGTATGCTATTTTTTGAAAAGGAAGAAGGGAAATAAAATCAATAAAGGCAGTCTCTGAAGAGCTATCAATACTGTTAGCTACAGTCGAGAAGCTACTGTTAATTCACTGCTGGCACCGCCATTGACCAGGCTGTGCCTTGAACTAGAAAATGAGAAAAAAAACCCAGAAAAACTAAACTAACTAGGGAAAAGAAAGTGTGCTAGGAACAATTAGCTAAGGCTTAAATCTTTGTGGTCATTAAAACCCAGCAAGAGTATATACAAGTTGTTATTTTCTCTAACGTATGGTTTGGGTTTTTTTTAACAATAAACATCTAACATTTTTAAAATAAATTAATACTATCCATCCCCACACCAAGATTTATCCAGAACATACCTTCTTAGCTTTTAAAATTGGTAACCTGTGAGAATATCAGGCTTATTTTGGAATAAGAAAATATTCAAATGCACCAAAGGTCCCCATAGCTTAATTAGCTTTCCTGCTTTCATGCAAACAGAGCAAGTGAACATTTAAAGCACTAACAATTAGTGCCTCTGGGTTAGCAGAAGATGAAAAGCAAGGAAAGTAACTGTACCACTCACCTTTAATGAAGTTTCTCCCAAAAGGTCACCCAGTGCTCCTTGCATATTCTTGTCCCTTCCACGTACCTTTTTCTCAGTTTCTCTTCCTTCCCTCTTGCTCTTCAGGCTCAATTCCAGGTGTTTGAAGTCTCCTCTGCTCTACCCGTGTCAGTAAAAATGCCAGACAGTCACCTGCCCTGATTTGGGAAACTCCCCCTTTGTAAGGCACAGCTTCAGACTACCACTGAAGGACCAGTGGACGGGGTGCATGAAGGACCAGGAGCCAGGAGTCTGGCCAAAGTAGTTCTGTATTCAGGTATTAGTTATTTTACCACAGGTTAAGGAAAGACCAATTTCCTCCTAGCAGGCTGAGGGCCACAGGACTCAAGCTCAGGGCAACTGATGCTGTTTTCTAGATGTGCTCCCTGGACAGCACACCAGGCTCTCCATTAATTTTGGCACAGTTTCACTACAGCCACATCTCCCAATACTTACATGCCAGGTTAGCAGATAAAGCTCAATTTTGGAACCATGTCACAACTGTACTCATCTTAAAACATAAGATTAAGTAGATTAAATGCAGCAAGCAAAGGCCCTAGAATGATTTTACCACTGAGGAGCAAGTAGGTAATTTTTATTCCCATCCTGACAGCTGGATTTATAAAGCCAATATTTAATTGGCATTAAGAAGCCAACTGCTGCCACTGGAAAAGGCTCGTTCCTGGACCTGGATTGCCACAAAGACTTAAGAATAATTCTGTGAGCCCTGCTCTCTGGCTGGCACTCTCCACGCTCACTGCAGCTCTCGGGCACACCAGGCCTGTGTTACACACACCATCTAGTGGCAAGTTTGCAAACGTGATGGCAGGAATTAAACCTCACCCAAGGCAGAAGTGATGAGGAATCATTGCTGAAGCTTTCAATGGACTCATCACTCTGCTGGGGACTTAGAATTGCTCCAAGACAGCAAATTTTGAAACTACAAACAAGCTGAAGGCTCTGTGGTGTGTGGTGTTCATGGAAACGCCCAGCTAGATGATGTATTTCAAAGCAAAGCAGTGAATACAACATACTGAATGTCAGTGCTGAAAAGATGGGGGGTGCCAGTGAGATGTCTTGTGACACCAAGTGTGCTCTGATACAGAAGAACCCCCCCCAAGAATTAACATGATATTAAACTAAGGAGAAGTTTGCTGAACCTCGTTCCTGAAAAAAAAATATATGCAAGAAATCTTTAAGTTGCTCTCTTTACATGGTAAATGAATGGAATCTAAATGAATGGAACCGTTGAATCCCTTCCTGCTGCCAGACCCCAAGTCTAATTTGGGCTTTCTGGAGAGAAAAGGAAAGAAGGAGCAAGGACAAAACCTGTGGAGCCTACGCAGCACAACTGACCTTACTGACTGACTTGGGAAGGTCAGAAGATGGCCAGATATGAAGACATGGGGCTGAGATCTGAGTAGTTTGGAGACAGGTTCTTCACAAACTCTGGAAGCAGTGCTGATCAGGTCTTCACTTTGCAATCCAAACCCAACCGACTCAAGCATCTTCCTGCCCTGAAGATCTACTAAGCAACACAAAGTACAGGAAGGTCTTTCTGGCATTCTTGAGTTTGTTTCCATTTTACCCTGAACATATTTGGCTCACTTTGGCCGTATGTGCAACAAACAATCCAGGAAAATCTTCAGGAATCAAGTGAAAAATATGAATTAGACTTCAAGAAGGTTTGAAACAGATATTGGATTTATTGGTCAGCTATGAGTAGGAAAATACATTGGTAAAGAAAAAGAAGACCCTGTATATAAATATAATACTAACTAGTTAAAATTTGACCAAGAAGAAAGTTCCACTGAAGAGAACAGTAAAAGCCCTTGTTTACCATCAGACCATATTCAGTTTCCCATTTATCTTATTGAAGAGCTGCCTATAGACAAATGCAACATTCTTTGAGCTTAGTGCAGATAATGTGCTGGTTTTTGTTACATGAATGGTAAACAAGAGTTAGTCCAGTGCATTACACATTATACAGAAGTACTGTGAATAAAGACTAAGATATTCTATTTTAGACACTACTTAAACATACCAAGACACTTAAGTGTTACAAATTTATGCAACCAAAAGAAAAGAAGAGCAGTTAACATACTAAAAAATACTGTGTCTGGCTGGATGAAAAAGGCTTTGCTACTTAAGCGGTTAACTGATTATTTTTTTTAAGTTTTACAGTGTAATTAGGTTCCCTCCCCCCCATGGTGTTGTAATTATTTTGTCTTTCCTACAGGTTTTGTGTGGCTGAAAATTCTCTAAGTCCGCCCTGAAAAAAAAAAACAAAAATTGAGAGATTTGCCAAAATGACATCAAAGATGCAGACATACAATGTTTTTAGAGTCAGCTTTGTCAAGTGCTAGCCAAATTTACCTGTGTGTTTTTTTTTTTTTAAAGCTGCTTAAAGGCCAAAATAATTACAACGTGCACCAACCTACATGCTCTTCCCTCCCCTCCCTCCCCCGTGTTATGTTAAAAGCAGTAACTTGTGGTATTAGTCTTGCACTCTAATCAATTCTTTCAGTTAAAGGTATATTTCGATTTACACCTTGACACCCAGAATTCTTGGTAAATGTAAATAAAAGTAGACAAGATATGGCTGACTGCAAGTGGAAAAAAAGCCTGGCCTAACCTAAATAAATCCTTTCAACCCCAAGGATGTTCTGTGACTTTTCCTATATGTGCTTTTACAACAAGAACACTGAAGGTACATTATGGCAACACCCAAAAACCACTTTGAATAAAAATATTGCAAATAACCATTTTATGTTAAAAACTATGAAGCAAACATTTTGATTTTGTGAGGACACGGTTTATTGCCTTATTCTATGTTATAGCTGGAAATTGAGACTTTTGAGTTAGATTTGCTTGACACAGGAATAAGATTTCCTCTGAAAGATTGTTTGACAAAGTTTATCTCAGCTCTGTTTTGGT
>NW_008601137.1:0-30547 GCF_000691845.1 Merops nubicus | reverse complement strand
ATATTCAAAATATTTCTCCTTCCTTCAGCCCCCGAGTCATAGCTGCAGTCCAGTTAAAACCCAGTGAAGTCAAAGGAGTGTCTTCAATCTATTCAGTGGGTTTTCAATTGGGACGTGATGGACTAGAATAAAAGATGGAGGAAACTGTTATTTAAATGGACCCTTAGGCTGTAAGGTGACTAAGCAGGAACAGTTGTGTCTCCAAAAGCACAAGGGGCTGTATTTTAACATGCTGTCATAATTTCAATCGTTGTTTTTAAGACTAAGCAATACAGGAGAACACAAATTGGATAAAGCTCAAACCTTTTGAATCTAACAAGTGCACTCAAGCTCCAGCATCTATTAAAGTAAATTATCCCCCTCTAAAAAAATACAAAATGAGTAAGTGCTTCCCTTGCCCTTCTGTAAAGCTTTCTGGACTCTTTACACAATCCAGATAAATCAGAAAAGAAAAATAGTTTGCTCAGTTTGCCAAGCTAAACTGGCTCATCATCACTGGAAATTGTCATGATGTACATTACCAAGACATCATTAAGGAAACATGAGTAAAACACCTTTTATTCACACTTTACAAAAAAACCCAAAAAAAAACAAACAGAAAAAAATTAACACTACGCATTAAGTCTACTACAGCAATACTACCAGCATTTCAATGTACTGATTATAAACTGGACATGTTTGGTGTTTCCACAACTAAAACCAAAGCAAAATAACCCCAAGAGATCAGGTCCCAGACAAGGATTCAAGATCAAAATTTCTCCTACTGGATTTTTAAAATGTACAGTTTGACATCCCCGAACTGTTTGCAGTTTTTCCTCTCAGCTTCAAACAGAACGGTCTGAGCACACCTAGGTGCTGGCTACTTCTCAATAAAATTTTGAATCATTAGTACCAATCCATTCTCTTATATATAAAAATTCACAATATTTAGAAATTTTTATCTTAATGCTCAGTGTCCTTTTGCTTCCCTGCCCGCAGCTGAAACAAAAGCTGTTTTAAGACCAAGCTCTCTAACTCAAATTTTTTTTGTCTTTTTACATGGATAATTCAAGCTGTATTAGTTCAAGAAGATTGATAAATTCTCCCTTTTAGGATACAAATAGACAAGTTAAGTTTGTAAGCTCTTAAATACTTGGCTTCATGACACAAATGGCACTGAGGGTACATTATAACTTTAGTCTTGCTTGACACTAAAATAAGACTTGGTCACTTTAAAAAAAAAAATATGATCTGAAGAATTGTCTTTGGGACCTGTGTTGAAAATGCATTTATTTTACACTGCTTCATCAATAGAAAAGGTAGGGTTGGGTTTTTTCTTCAAGGAATTATACTTTCTGAGACTGAGAAACACGAAAGATAATTCACATGATAGTATCTTAGTGGGGAAAACGGCACTGTGCAATGACACCAAAAGAAGCAGTGCATGGGTAGTAGAAGCTAGAAACTGTGTACCCATAACCTGAACATGTTCAAAAAGTGTGATATTCAATGCTTCACAAAGGAAAAAAGAGATGCCACAGCTTATACAAAAGTATCTTCATAAAATTTTCACAAGTGTTAACATTATTTAAAAAAATAAAAGAGGATGCACAGGATCTCTCTGCATGCACAGGCAGTGCTAGTTGAGAACAAATTTAAGCAGGCACAGTGGAGATAGGACAAGTATTTAAAACAGAAATGAAGAAGCTGTACACAAGCATCCCTAAACTTCACTTCTAAAGTTAGAGATGAGAAAAATATCCGAGTGTATACACATCAGCAACGACTTTCAATCCATACAGGTCTACTTATATTCACTGCTTAGCTTATCTGTTCTGTGAGAACTCTATGCTTTTCTCTCTTTTTTTAATCAGAAATAGAATGTATTTAGTTCTCTCTGTAAGATAGTAAGATTTTACAGGTTCGGATTTTAAAAGCAACGTTCTCTACTGAACATAAAAAGTAGTACAAAAGGGCCAACGAAACCCTAACAGTGCAAATCATTAGCAGAGAAAACCTGTGACAACCTCTTTTACAAGCTGGCCTTTATAACACATGAAAACAGATAAAAATTTAGCCTTAGTTTACAATACAATCATTTTCCAAATCTGATTTTTCTTCTTTTTTTTTTTTTTAAAGTACAAAATCTCATAAATCAGGTTTTCTGTTGTTCATATACAATCAATAAAGGCTAAATTCAAATTCTATATTTTACAAACAAGTCTGAAAAAGGAGGGAGTGAAGTACGGAAGAATGTTCTGTGGATGTTCCTACTGGCCTCAAAAGAGTAGTGCTACAGATAACTGTGCAAAGAGAATATACTGTATAACAATTCCCTATTTTCAAGGCATGAAAATGTCACGTTGGATCAAAGAAACAGGAAGGTTAATTGTAATGTATTAAAGAAAGGTGCAAACGCACCAATCGCTGTCAAACAGTATACAAAGTATATTGGGCTCAGAATTGTGTCTGTTGATAGCACCTGGCTTTTACTATGTCTTTAGCAAATAATTAGATTTAAGATTAAGATTATTAAGAAAAAAAAAAAATCCCTGTTGGCCATACCTCACTCCTCTATATTCAGATTTTACAATTGTACAAGTTAGATTGAGGTTGCCCTCTAAAATGTACTTGACTACCTCCTGCCAGGGAGATGGATTCCATTTACAGGAGGCAGGAAAGGCAGCAAAAGCTCCAGTTGTGCAAAAAGTGAGAAGTGGTCAGAAGGGATGAGTGGATGTGGACAACCACTTATATTGTTCTCTATTAACCAATGATGATCCAAAGGTCCAAGAATGCCAAGTATGTTTAGCTGAGGTTTAGAGTAGAAGATGTAGTCAATAATACCCTAAAACGAGAGAAGAAATAGATTGTTAGTGTATATTCTCAAATCAAGTTATTTTTCCAAACACAAAAGTGAGCTCAGAATTACAGGTAAGTGAAGTGCTACCATTCCTTCTTCATAGCACATCATCCATTTAGGAGACTTCTACTTCCTCTGTCTCGTGGGTTGCTCAATACAGATCAGAAAAACAACAGAAAAGTCCACCCTGTATCACTTCTGCTATGCTTTTGTGGATTCTCATTTCCAACCTCCTACATAACCTCAAGTCACATTTATCTGATTTTGAAGAAAAGAGCCATCTTTGTTTCCCCTGGGCAACAGAGCACCCAGAGTTTTCTGGTAGCAACATGGATTACTTCCTTGCAGCTGACAGCTGAAGTGCCCCTCTTGTACTATTTCATTTAGCTTGGAGTATTAAAATACAAAATCTTCCTGTTTGCAAGGAAGGCTGACAGCACCCCAACTCTTACAAATCTAGTACAAGTTACTAACAAGAAAAAGGAGAATTTGGTTTCTAGGAGACTGCAGTGTTGGGCACTCACTTGCTATGTTTTAAATATAAACTTCCTGAATTTACTGTTAGCTACCCAAACAGATTAACTACTTTGTTAAACAACTTTGCACAGCAAATCACGTTTACACTTCAAAATAGAAAACGTGCCAAAAATATCAGCCCAGTCCTTACCTTGAAGTCAAACGTGTAATTTGTATAAGGCATTAGACCATTCTCATAGGCACTCTTCAACTTGAAACCGTGTGTAATTCTTCCATTTGTTGTCCCATTCTTCCCATTGCAGCTGAAGTTAGTAAGACTTTCATTGTATCTCAGCTCCTTGAAATCTTTGTGGTTTGTTTCCACTCCACCAGTGCTCAAGTACTCAACAACACCTATTAGGAGTGACACATACACACAAGGAGGTTTTAACAAGCACCCAGCAAGTCAGACTGTGTAGGTACTTCAAGGCATACATGCAGCTTTATGCTGTACATAAGCCAAACCTTAACACATATCCAATACAGTCAGCAGCAGTTAAATTATTGCAAGAAAATGCACATGTATGTCAAGAACAAGTGCCACCTAAAACAAAGGGACATACTTTAATTAGGGGGGGGGAAAAATGGTTAATAAGGAACAGACTGGGAAGGTAAGATGAAAAAGTGGAGTAAAATTCCATAGATGCTAGGCATCCAACATCCTCTTCTCCTTTTCTCTATGCTCAAGTCCCAGCCTTCAATATTCTTTGGCTAAAATGTTGCCAAAAAGCCAACTTCTGTCACCCTACTTCAAATAAAGGTAACTTTAAAAAGGCTGCAAAGCCAAACTGACACGATTTGTGTCTTCAAAAACTATTCTCATGCCTCTTAATTTCAATGTAGCTGTGTTAAGGTTCTGGAAGGTAAAAGAAGTCACTAGTTGTTCTGAAGTCAAAGATGCATGAACTTGCTACTGCCATAGCCATTAGCAATACTTGCCTTCCTGGGATCAGAAAGAATAACATTTCCAGTACTGCTCAGCAGTAACTGCTCTTACCCCTTTCTAGTAGGGGATACATTGAATTTTAGAAGTCCTAAAACACGTGAGCTGCAAAAAATGATTCTATGGTGGCAATTTTAAAGAGAGGAACTTATCTGCTCACATGTAAAAATAAGAAAACCCAATTACCAGCAACATGCTCATATTTCCAGTTATTTTTCAAAGATACTTTCTTCCTTCCCATTCCTGTATTGCAAGCTAACAATGAAAACACTTCTGAAAGACCAGGCACAGCTATACTACTGCATAGGCAATAAGGTCACTGACAAAAGAAACAGTTCTATCTTTTCTCTCTTCCTTCTATTTTCGTAGTACTTTTACAGCTTATGATAGCAACAACATATTCTCCAAGCTGTAAGCTCCTTACAAAAAGGGAACTTAAAATTTAAATTGTTACACACTTTAAACAGTATAAAAAAAAAAAAAAAAAAAAAAAAAAAAGAAAAAACTTAAAATTAATTGTTACAAAATTTAAACAGGCTTAAAAAAAAAAAAAAAAAAAAAAAAGTAAGAAATAGAAGTCTTACCAGAGTCTGGCAGAGAATTGAGATCTGCACACAGTACAAGTGGAATGGTTCCAAGCTCTCCTGAAACACCAGGTTTGAGACTACGAGAAGCTTTATCAATGATGTTCTTTACCTCAGACAGGAACATCATAGTCTGAACCAGCTTCACATCAGAATAATCTGGGTCCCAATGCATATGTGCATTAGCTACAAGAACTAGTTGCTTTTCCATCCCAAGATGTGGCTTTCCAGCTAAAATTTAAAATCAATTATTTACCTTACATGTTCAGCAACAGAAAACACTATTACTGAATTTTAAACAAGGAGGAAAAGTAACCTGAAGAGGATTAATATTTAATTTAAGAGGGTCATATAACTCATATTACATCTACTAAGTGTTTTAGTTGATGTAAAGCATTAGGCATAATTGTGTTTCACATTCAAGACCATTAACAGACTTATCTTGTTGCAGGTAACATGTTTCTAAGAATACTGTGAATTAACATAAATAACAGATAATCCTAATTACAGGCAAATAGTGTCATTCTAAAAAATTACAAGTTTTCCTCAGGCTGTGATAGTAAACAGGCACTGCTCATATCTTACTAGGCAGTGAGCTCTGCATTTTAAGTTACCTACATTTTAAGTTACCTCTCTTGCTAGAAGTGCTTCTTAAAAGGCTTGTTTATTAGAATCTGAATTAATAAAATATCATTTGGATAAATATAACACAGGTTGAGTAGGTACCCACTGAGATACTTATAAAGCCAATTTACATTTCCTAAATTAAGAGTGACAGGGCAGAACAAACAGGTTGTGTAAGCATGACAGTGATGCAAATAACAAGCTAAAATGATGCAGATACATGACCCAGAAACACACAACTAACACAATCTAATCCTTTGATACCTGTACCTAACTTCAAGCAAAACAAAAAACCACAACACCAAACCCCCACTTTTTTAAGCAAAAAGGTGTAAGTGTGTGTGTAGGAAATCTTCATAATTTAAGCAATATAACTTTTTCCCAAATGCTCTTTGGAAACAGATTTGTGTGAGCCTACAATGTGAGAAGTTACATTCACCTGCAGAACCTAGTTTCTCTGGTTTAATATAGCAAAAGTTGATTTTTTTTCCATTGCTAAAGTACAATCTATTTAAAAATTAAACTAAGCAGGACTTACATGACATTTCTATCAATTCCTTTCGCAGTTCTAACAATACAGCAACTCCAATGTTATCTTTTGTCATTACTCTGTTCAGCATAGCTTCTGAACCTTCTGAGTTTGCCATAGCTAGTTGATTGAACTCAACAGTATGTTTCTGAACCAAAGTAAATCTGAAAAAGAAACAATATATTTCCTTTTTTCAGCAGCCAGACACAAAAGGAAATGTTATAAATAATTCTGCTTTTAATTAAAGCTCAAACATTTACGATGTAAGAAGTCTCAGTCAACCACATAATTTCACAAAATCCTAAACTGAACCGCCAATTTTTAGGTATTTTACACTAACTTTATTTCAATTAAAAGTGAGGGAGACAGGAAGAGAGACTGTAGGAAAGCAGTAGCAGTTCATACTTCTAATTCTGCACCAGTTTCGAGTTCCAAGATGCAGGTTTAATAGGGAGGGACTAAACAATGTTTCTCAGCCAGATGGTATCAAACCTGACACCTCCATTTACTTGTGGACACAAAGGAATGGAAGAAGGAGGAGGAAGGGAAGTTACTTCTCCTTGCATCCAAACAGTTGCACAAGTACACTTGGACACAATCAGTAAGTGCTGCAGCTTTTAAATCATGTGTTTGTTCTGGGTCTTTTTTTCAGAAGTGAGCAGTGACATTAAGGGCCTTGTCTTTTGCTTTATCAGAAGTCTAATGTACCAAAAAGTCGATGTCATCTAAGAACTTACTTCAGCAGCTTTGGAAATTAGCAGTTCCTTTACTCAAAAAGCAAGAAAATGAGACATTTGCTTCATTTTTCATTTTTGCTTGGGAAAGACACACTCAACTGAAGCCTAATTTAGTGAACTCCTAACCTGCATTGCTCTAACAATGAAATTTCCACTGGAAGGTAAAATTTTCTGTTGCTAGTTATGCACAGAAGGATTTCTCTCACACAGACCTCTCTTTTTAACAAGAGGAACGCTCTGTAAAAAACACCCAACAGCTACAAAGAGACTAATGCCAAACTCTCTGAGCTATAGGCTGACCTGAGAAATGATGTGAGAGAGTAATACACAACAGAAGGCTTTGCAAAACACATCACTTACTTTTCTGTTTTGAAAAATATTGCACAACCATCAACATGTTTTCTTTCCTGTTCTGACATTGTCCTAGCTCTAGATTTTGGACTGAAGAATCCATTGTAGCCACGTTCTTTCAGTTCTACCAGGAAAAAACTGTAGTACTGCTCTGTTTCAACCTCCTGTAAAGTTATAAGACAGCACAGCACAAACACACTGTTAGAAAAACACAGAAGACTGATATTATTTAGACTCTTCAGAAATGCAAATCAATTTCAAATTAGATTTAAGGGGAAAAAATGGTAAGAATTAAGTAATTAGAGAATGCAAATTTAAGGGCAATATCCCTATTTTAAGAAAATATAAATGAATTTCTGTAATCCCCAGAGTTATGATTATCTCAAGCCTTTTATTTGAAAATGTGTCAATTATAGCCCCACATACACAGGCAGGCACCAAGACACCCCCACATACATGCCTTTGATCAGCAGCTGCTGGTTCACATTCCAACTGTGTGGGCTGAAGAGCATTCTTTTGATGTCAAGCAACAAATAACGTTCTAAACACCACTTCTTTTTTCTTTTGTTTTCAGAGGGTTTTGAAAACAGATCGTTTACTGTAAATATATTTAATATAGAGAAAGCAGCACACGGGAATAGGAAAGGAAAAGAAGGAATAGTAGATCTTTTACCTGAAGACTTATGATGTCAGCATTGCAGCTCAGGATTTCCTGCATAATGGCTTTTTTTCTGTATTCCCAGTTCAGAGCCCAGGATGGGCAGTAGCCATACAGCTGCCGGGTGGCATATTTATCACACAGCACGTTGTAACACATGACAGAGAACAAGGCTGCAGAACAATAGTTACTCACACACTGAGATATTTAACAGCAACAAAAATATATACATATAAAATGATGTTCTTTGCTTTTGTCTTCTGCAAATTTCTCAATTCGTGCTTCAATCAAAACACAGCTTGTGTATCTATACTAAAAAATTAGTCCTTCTAGGAGGATAAATTACAAGTTTGGAAATACAGCAGCTGTCTTCCAGCATTTAATTAGAAAACAAAACTCAACACCCCCACTTTATGTGGTTAATGCAGCAAATAAGAGACAGAAGTACCTCATGCTACGTGATGCTCTGCTGTGAAAAGCCTACAACAAGGGAAGTGTGTTTGAACACTTATATTTGCTAGCTATACAAAGGTTTGCAAATGCTTCAAATAGGTTACTTAAAATCTGCCTTAATTATTACCACCATGAACTGTAACAGTCTATAGGCAGGATAAAGATCCCTTCATGCAATGAAAAAGTACAGGTAAAATAAACCCCCAAATGTTTCCAATTTCAAAAGTTTACAATCCAGGTGTAAAGACAAGAAACACCTACTCCCTGTATTCATTTAGCACAGGAGTGATAAAGTTTGGGGCAACTTGACAGTTAATCCAGAAGCATGGATTTCAAGTTCTGTTTTGTTGGTCATGTTAAAAACCACTAAGGAGTTTGCACTACAATTAGGTAGCTGGAAACTTGTTGGAAAGTCCTCTCAAACATGGGGTACAGCTCATGAAAAAGAAACAAGACAGTTGCTTAAGATTTCACAAATTGAGGCAACAATCTAGGGTTGACTGGGGGCCAAAGCTGAACACACTGAAAACAAACAGGTGACAGCAAGAGTATTAAGATGATGATCTTTGAACCAACTACCTTAGTATCAATATGGGAAAGTAATGTACATCAGTCCTGAAAGAGAGGATACTGCAATAATTGGCACTAAGAGTTTTGGTTGAGGGTAAATAGAAAAGGCTATCTTTTAGACAACTCATGCAGAAAATATTGTAAACAATCAAACATGACCTGAATTCCAAGAGCAAGAAAAGTGCTGAATCAAAGGTGACATGTATTACTCAAAAGAAAAGAATTCTACATATCTTGGAAATTATGCTCATGTTCTTCCATTTTTTTTGTTCTTCAACCAGTGTTCAATTAAGCCTGTTATAATTCAGCTATTAACTGATGGTGGACAACAGTTTCAATTCCTATGAGAAGGTTGTTAATTAAAAAGCAATTACTTTATAGTAAAAGAAGGGTAAATTGAAAGAGGTATTGCAGTTGAGATAGAACTACTTCAGCTGGCTGGTCAGCACTGCACAGATGACTGTTTAATCTAAGCATTAAGTCTTTTTCAGTAGATAGTAAATAGCAACAGCTTTTGTAAGAGAAAAAACAAATAAGGAAGAATCCTTAAAGTGTTACAGTACCTGTTGGTCTTGTACGGTCTGGTTCTTGCAACATAATCCAAGATCTTGGAGGTGGTTGTTCTGTTGAAACTAGGGGAACATTTTAGAGATACAAGTGATGATCACATTTACTTTGCACATCTGGAAGAAATGTTTTAAGAATGATCACTTACTTCTTTTTGCAGTACCTGCCAAATTATCAAGCAAATAGTTCAGTAGCCTTCGTGTCCCATCTGGTTCCTGATAGAGGTTCAGAATATCCTGTGTAAGTGGATTTCCTGAAAACAGGTTTATAGAAATACTGAATAAAACAGACAGAACCATCACGAACTTACATATTAGTGTTTAAAGCTGACACCTCTGAGAAAAGATACTGCATCTACAGTGAACTATTTAAAGGTTTCAAGTCTCAGGTCTTCAATCCCACAAAACACTAGATGTGTGATTAGCTTCAGCTAATTTAACCCCATTCCCTGCTGTGTCTGTCCTCTGACAGACAGCTCCAAGGGTGGCTGCTGGATCTATCAGTGAAGAATTGACTGGTACTGACAAGGCAAACAGGAGCCACCTCTGCTCAGTGCAAGTGAAACATCCACCATCAGTTTATTTGCTGAGTAGAGTCTACTGTTAGCTGCCACAGATGATACAGGCAGAGATAATAAGTAGATTGTAGAAGTTTTCATGGACAATGCACATTGCAGTTATCCAGTTTTAAGAGGAAGAAAAAAAGACGTTTGAGACTTAACAGTGTTTAGAGATACTGTATCACTCAGTGCTCCTGATTTCTGTGATACAAGTTCCCCCAAGGTCAGCCATTTTATAGCTAGAATGCACAGTTAGGAAAAAAAAAATTGGAAAATTATTTAAATTGCTCCATGCATAAAGAGCAGAGTACCCAATAGCAGTACAGAGCATGTTTCCTTTTTGGTTGGAGTTGAGTATCTACAGTGAAGTGCAGACTGTTTCTTAAAGCAGCACCACACTCAACACCTACACAGGCCACTTAAAGCTCCTGCTCACCCTGCAGGAAGAGAAGCAAACCTCTTTGTATGTGGAGTGCTTCACCAAACTCGTTTTCTTTTTTTAAACAATCCCTACACAACAATATTTATAAGTGTGGAGTAAGTAGCTACATCTGTGATTGCTAGTCAGTAACAGTTTACCAACTAGGAGTCTACAGCCAACAGATCTCAGAGGTGGTATCATCAATCAAAGCACAGATATCAAGGAAAAGCAGTAATACCTTTCAGACCCAAAGTCTGTAACTGGAACAGTTTCCCCAGCTCAAAAGGTAAAACTCGTAACAGGTTGTTATTTAAATGTAGTTCCCTGGAGACAGAGAAAGAATCAAATAGGGCTGAAAACAGACCAACATTTGTCTTCAGAACAAGTTAAACTGAAAGAGAAACAATATACTAACAAACCACAACGCTGGAAAAGTCAGAGACTAACAGCAATGGTTAGGGGAATCCTGCTGTACTCAAACCACACACAGCCAAACATGTATTATGTTGAAGTACAGGAAAGGTAGCTCTTTGGTGAGCTTCTCCTAAAAAAAGTCACCAATTTTGTAAACATTAGCAAGAATCAAATACTTGAATAATCGCAAGTGAGGAGGCAGTAACAGCTCTGACAAACCAGACCATGGAACAGTTTAGTGATGATTAAAGGCCAAATAAAGGGAAATTATATCCCAGAAAACAAGTAAGCAAAAACTCCAGGATGATGGCAGTATGATTAGAGCTCTGACACTACCACGTAACAGTAATTTTCTGTTGGGTTTCTTCATTTTTTTTTCAGCGTTAAGACAAAAATTTTTAACTTAGAAAACCAATATGCAGACAGGAATAGAATTCATGTCCTGAATTCTGATATCCCAATGAACTGGGCAGGGAAAATGGACTTTTTAAGGAACTTTTCACTTTCTTAAACACATTTCTACCTAAGCAGTGAAGATTTTCCTCACCATATCAGTATAAAGTTGCTACTTCAAATTATTTTGGGGCAATGAAGAAGAAAAATAAAGAAAAATAAAAGCAGGAAGGAAACCTGGATGCCAAGAGTCACCTTTACTTCACATGCTGTCTTGCAGAAATGTAAGAGCTAAAACACACAACTCTTCTTCCAGCCTTGCACTTGGAAAGTGAACTCTGCCTGGCCCTTCCCTACCAAGGGCTTCCTGAGACATTCTCCCCATTTCACTGTGTATTTAGAAACTTTGCTAGAAGTGGAATGGCTCATTTCAGAGACAACAGTGGAAGATAACCCAGAGAGACAAAAAGAAAGTCCTCTGCTGTATCTAGACACACCAACTCACTGCTCAACTGACTGTCAGACTACAGCACACCCAGCCAGCAGGGGTGGGGGGGTCATTTTGTTTTGTCTTCAGTATAAAACTCCATATGCAAAAGCACATATTGTAGAGAGGAACTCAGAAGCCCACTGTGATCTAGACACACCAACTCACTGCTCAACTGACTGTCAGACTACAGCACACCCAGCCAGCAGGGGTGGGGGGGTCATTTTGTTTTGTCTTCAGTATAAAACTCCATATGCAAAAGCACATAGAGAGGAACTCAGAAACCCACTGTGTCACTCCAGGGTTCCCAAGTATTGTTTTGCTAAGTCTAGAAAAAGTTATGTATGAATTACAAAAAAGAAATATACTGAATTCTTCTAGAGGAAAAACACCCGAGCTGGAAGAATGGCACAGTAGTAGGTATCACTGCAGTTCCTCTCTTGCATGAAAGAATTATTTTCCTTAATGATTCTTGCCTCCACAGAACCCATGCCCTCTACACAGCAAAGGGGATCACAGCAAATCCCACCAGTTCTTTCAAGCACATCAAGAGAATCTGTTTTGCAACTGAGCTTTCCAAGATAACACGTAGCACTGTTTATTTTTTCTCCTCGTTCCACAAGGATCAGAACTCTTACTGCTCTCACACCTCTTTCTTCAAGTAAAGAGGGAGATGCAAGGAGCCTCAGGCCAGCTTTACAGACCAAACCCAGAGCTCCAGATGTGGGAGCTGGAAGCCCTGTTATCAGTTCTCAAGTGTGAGAGCACAAATGATTTCTGTGGCTCAGGACGGCCCCAGCAATGCTCAGTGCTGAATTATTGTTAGCTTGAACAACTTCCCAGGAGCTATGGAAGTGTCTCAGTAAGAGCAGCCTGAAACATAAAACTCCAGCACAGCTGAGACCTGCAAAGTGCTTTTGTGTAGGACATGCTAAGGGGGTTTTCTTCATTTTCACCCCAGTGGAAAGAAATCGTGGCTCAGCTGCAATTATTGAGGACAGAGAGTGCAGTGGATCAATGCACCAGCTTTTCACATCTAGAGGTCTGGGTTCAAGTGCTATGTTTAGGTCATAAATTGAAAATTAGCACAATCCTAGACCTCAGCTTCACATTTCACATTCCCAAGATTTAGCCTTTCCTACTCAAAAGAAACTTAGAAGAGCTGAAGCTTCACAGAATCAGCCAGAATAAACTGGGAAAAGCATTGGGAAGAAGGCACAGTAACTTCTGACACTACTGATGACTGTACACTGCTAAGCTAACTCCATGTCATGAGCATTAAGTTTACAACAATATTTTAAAAGGAAAAATGTTAATGAAAATCAAAGGGTGCTAACAAAGCACAAAGATTAATTTGAGACTGTTCCAGCAAATTTAGGATTGCTAGCTCACCAATACACAAGGAGTGGATGACAGAGGGAAGAAACCTGTTACTAATAACTGCTTTTAATTCAAAACCTAATGCAAAGCTTTCTTTAGAACAGACTACTCCACAGCTGAAAACAACTATACAACACACTAGAAAACAGAGCTGCCAATTAGGGTCTAAAAAGCAAGGTCCCTCTGCTCAGCTTCCAAGGTTGAGACTTTTAACTGCTTTGGAATTTGAGCTTTTAGTACTGATTTAATCAGCTAGTTTAATCCTCCCCAACAGAGCGGACTTTTCTAAAGTAGCAAAAAATGCAATGACTGGTATTTCTATGTGCAAACTTGCTTTGCTTCCAGCTTCATTACAGCTGTGCTGGCAGTCCATTTTTCTATTGTCTTCTTCTCCACTTCTAGTAACATTCCTGTTGGTTTTAGACTCAGTGTTTTCTGTATTTGAGAAAGCTGTCCATAAAAGTCTTCAAAATTAAATGCAATGAACACAATTACTGCTAACTGTCTAATAGCACTAAGATAAGGTTCTTCCTTTGGATCAAGGGCAAAAGAATGTTGTCTGTAAATATTTACTCATATAAATAATTTATGTATTTACAGAACAGTGTTTTCACAAAGTGAAATGCTGCGGCCTTAATTACAATCTAAAGAGGCATCACTGTTCATGATTCACTTCCAAAGGGAGGTATCATTCCATGCCAACTTTGCACATCCTTGGCACTGTAAAATTGAGGGGAAAAAAGGTGCGTTGAGAACACTTTTTTCTCCTCCCCAGTCTGCACAGGAATGCAGTTACATGGTAGCAAAGGTGCAAAGGAGAGTATATTAGACAAGTTCCAGTTGTTGTAGAAGAAACAGAATAAGAACTGTTGTTAAGAACAATTACTACAGATTAATAAATAGGGAAAAAATTGCAGTTAGTGTGATTAAACTGACCTTTTTCCCACCTTACTGTAAGCTAAAAGCAATTTTTTTGTGTGTGTATCAGTATTTCTTAGAGAAAAATGCCACAAAGATTCTAAGAGTCTAGAAAGATATGCATAAGAGAGGAAACCTGACTTGGAAAAACATGAAATAGGTGAGTGCCATCAAAGCAAGCACTTCTGAAGCTCCTTCCATGCTGTCATACCTCAGAAGAGGAGATCACAGAAAAGCCAGCACTGCTGGAGCTGCACAGGCCATACCAAGCACTCAGGGAGACAGATAAAAAGCAGTGAAGAAAGGGCACTCTACTTATGCTTTTCATTCACTAGAATACAGAAATTACACTGAAATTTAAACTCTTGCTACAAAGAGGATGCTTTTAACTCCTCTTCAGTGTTACTCACCTGAGTGACACCATGTTTCCGAGCTCTGCTGGTAAACTGCGGATTTTGTTAGAGGACAGGTCCAGATATACCAGATTGTGAAGCTTGGCAATGTCTGAAGGAATACGGGATAAGGAATTGTCACTGAGGTGCAAAGCTGTCAAATGGGTCAGTGTCCACAACGATGAACTCAAGCTTCTCACTTTCCCTGGGGAAGGATGGGAGAAAACAGAACGTCAAAAATACATCACTTTAGCAATAATCACACATTCTGTAAATATGGAGGGAGGGTGAGTTTTGCATTTTCTTGTGTTTTTTTAATATTGTTATTTTACTCACTGAAAATTCCATCGCTCATTGATTCTATAGATTAAAAAAAGTGTGACAATGCGTAACAGAATGCCAGGAATGCTTAAGTCGCTTTCTTTTTCCCCAATCCATACTTCAGGTTTAAACATCTGCCTTTCTCAAGTTCCATGTAAAATGAGACACATTCACTAACTAACCATGAATTCAGTAACTAACAGAGGGGTAAGAAGCAGATTTTTTTTTCAATTTCTAGTTGATGTTTGTGATGAAAGATGCTTCTTCAGTTTGCCCCTTATTTCTACGCAACATCTTTCAAACCAAAAAATCTTTATTCTATGGCATTAATCCAGCCAAGAACAGATAGAAGCACTATATTTAGGATGACTAAGATGCTTAGTTGAGAACATGGATTTCCATCTGGCATTCAACTAAAAGCTGCGTAAACTATTGCCAGATATTTTTAAAAAAGGGTATGATTTCTGTATAAACTAAAGGGTGGAAACATGAATCTGTGTGACAGAATCAAGATTCTTCACATTGCTTCATGCAAGGAATGTGAGATAGCATCGAGTCTCAGAACGTCTCTTCTCTCCAAGATTTCCCCCCTCCCCAAGAGTGGATCCTTTTTCATTTCTAGAAGTCATCTCACTGTACCAAAAGCACTAGAAGAAGGTGACCAACACCAGTCTGTCCAAGGCAAAAGGTCACTTGCAACAGCCTTTAACAATGCCACCACAACTCACCAGTACTAGGAACAGTCTGGTTATTACTATACCAACATACACACTTTGTAATTCCTCTCCTTAGATATTTTCTTTAAAATAGAAGTTGTATTTAGTGCCTGGGGAAAGCTACACTGATACATATAAGTCTGGGACTCAGGCCTAGGTAACAAAAGGTTTCATACAGGTATCACTTCCAGTGAACTGTAAGAAAGTGAGTGGCATAAAAAAGCCTGCAGTGAAAAAGCTCAGTGATTTAAATGAGAAGAGTTGCAACACTTGTGGCTTTCTGTATTAGAAGACCAAATATTTTGCATGGAAAAGACCTGTGAAGATTAACAAAACAAAAACATTGTCACATTCTCTTTTGCAAGGCAAATGCATAGGGTTCTTAAAGGATTCATGCTACTGCAATACTCATTAAGAAATGTTTTGAAAGGTTGTAAATACAAATAGTTCTTTGCACTTTTAAAACTGAATTAACACCTCCTTCCCTGCTCAGTGCAAACAGGTGACTGTGATCAAAGAAACCCTTGTAGCTGAGAGGGTTTCCAATCAACATCACTGCTCCATCCTCTTCACTACCAGCAGCTCTCTTGGCTGGAATCTGTCTGTAGTGAGATTACCAAGCATGAAAGGCAAGAGCCATCCCTTAATGCATTTCCTATGCAGAGGCAGCAGATGTCCAAGTGGATATCCAAGCCTAATGCTGATATGTAATGCTGATTCCTGAAGCAACATTTAAGTAGGTTTCTGCATCTGTAACCTTCAAGTAAAGAATGCTATTCACATGTTAAGGCACGTGGCACTTGAAGCAAGACACAGATTCAATGATCTGGATGGAAAGACTCCTCACAATTCAAAGAACTCTGTATTCTTCCTTCCACAAATTTCTCTATTGGACAATCATTTAGAAATATCACAATTTTTGCAGTCTCCTAAAGGACCTCTGTATTTAAGCAAAATTTCAGCCTAAATGTACAGCATTACAAAATAATGTTAAAATGCTTAACATGTTTTTACAAGGAAATTCAAGCAAATATCTTATGTAGCAGAATCAGAATTTACTCCACAAATCAAGGGAGACTGATGTCCCACACCAGCTGGGATCTTGTTTATAAATTCTAAGCATTATCTTATTTTGAAGAAAATCTCCAAAAGTCCAACAGTATCTTAAAAGCTAACACAGTTCTTGGAGGTTTTGGGGTTTTTTAGATCTCTAGAACAGAAAAGATTTACAACTGCCTTTAAACTGAAAACTGCTTCAGTAGAAACTACACTGTCATGGACTACTACAACATAGTTGTTAACACGACTTAACCTAATAGCTTATGTCTAGACATCATCCCAAACTTCACCCTCTTCCCTCTCCCACTCCATCTTCTTACCACTTATTTCCAACTCTGCCCAGTGTGATTTCTTTCCGTTGGCTGCTTCCTCTGAGGACATAATTGTGTACATCCTCCGTGGATCAGGTTCATTCCTGTTGAGACAAAAAGACAAATAATTAAGATATGACATACTGAGAATTCTTTGAAAGATTATTTCTGTTTCAGTTAAGTTTCATGTTAGATGTTCGCTCCAAATACTTTTCCAAACTTCAGATAAAGATAACCCATGCCCACCTACAAATTTCCCTGAGTGTGAAAGACTGCTATAAAATGGAAGATTCCTGATGCTCCCAGAATGGCAGACCACTGCCTCACCTTCTACCCAGTAACTTACAAAATCTGGAAACCAACACAAACATCATGTCCTGCCACGTTTCACCCGTAAGTCACTGTGTCCTCCAAAATCAATCTATCCTATTGCAGGTTCTTGGCTCTTCAGTAATGAAAATTCAAAAAGTGATCATCAGCACCACCAGATCCTCCCTTACAGAAACTAGAGAGAAAACATTTGCTAATAACCTCGACTATCCATCAGGTCCAGGTTTACTGCAACTCTCAACTTTTCAAACAAATTCAGCATCCAAGAAAAGAATCAAGGTTTCAAAACGATTCTCACTTCTGGAGTCTGTAAAATGACAGCTTTTAATCCAACCCTCATCCTACTCTTTTCAATCCAAAAATGTTCTACCTGAGGTAGATATTTCTAGCATTTTCTTCAGCCAGGTGTTTAACACTGACATTTAACACCATTTCTTTCTCTTTCATGCCATTCCTGATAACTTTACCAGAAACATTTTTTAGTATCTTATCCGTTTTTACCATACCACATCACGGATAACAAGAGAAGCAGCAAAAATTCCCCTCCAAAAAACCCCACCAACCTCCTTCCAGCCTTCCTGTACCTCAAGACACTTATACTGTTTCACTGCAAAAAGGGAAAGAAAAAAAGGGGGAAAAAAAAAAAAAAAAGGCATACTGGCTCCATACTAGAGCTCTGTGCCATAACCCTCCCTGCATCATGAGCTCACCCTCCTCTGTCCCAGGAGAAATCCAACTGGGGTTTAGTCAGTTTAAGAGGAAAACCAGCTTACATAGATTTAAAATAAATAAATCAATACTATATTAATTTACAAAAGCTGTGTTTTCAAGTTACATAGGACTTCCAATACAAATCATATTTATAGTAAGTAAGAGTAATGATTTTGCATTGCCCCACATACATCTAAGAGCTTCTACTGCAGATGTCACCATCTCAAGCTGCCATATTCAAATACACACAGAAAGGCACAAGCAACCAGCTATAGAATGAGTTACATGAAATAAAGAAATTAAACAATGCTGGCTCAAATCACATTTACAAATACTTTCTGTCAATATTATGTAATTATTAAGCAAAATACATTACAGCAATATGATAATACTACCAAAAAGCATTCAATAAAGAAGAAGCTATAGTGGTCAAAATCATGAACACACCTCCCAGCCAGACCTTTTGAAAATTTATAATTTTTTCATACCCCTGGACAAAGTCAATACACGAAGAAACTGTTGTTATTACATAGAGAATAAACAAGAAATAACTACTAGTAAATTACACTATCAACCAGACCTATTTGTTTATTGAATTTACTAGAAAATGTTTACTCCACATGTTAAAAAGACAACAGAAAACTCAGAAAACTTTCAGCTATTTATGCGTCTTCATAAAATAAAGCTTTCAGGCACACCACATGCTTACTTTAATACAACAGCTCTTTTACTAATTCACACTCCTCCTTCCTTTTCCCACTCCCACTACTGGTGAAAAGGAGACTGCTGCAGTGAAAAGAAATTCCCCTTTAAAAAGTGAATTGTGGGTAGAAGGATGAGATTATAAATAGCAGCTGGGTGGAGTTCCTTGAAGAATGAAGGCACTTGAGTACCCAGGGTACTAGAATCACCAAGTGTAACACTTTCTTCTTCAAACTCAGCTAATTAAAGGACATAGGACTGGATTATAACCACCAGAAACACAGAAGTGTAACTCCTCCCTGCAATAACCATGCAACTAGTGCAATAACCTATCACAAAGTAATGTATAGAGCACCTCCTCTGAAATTTTATATAGAATTATGTACAATTAACAAAGACCAGTGCCACATAGGAATGCTCCAGTTGGTCAGGAAACATTTACCTTCCTTGGTCATTTGATGCTTTCTCTTCCTGCAGCTCCCTGAATTAATAAATATGTTCCAATTTTTCAAGAAATGAAGCAGGTATACTAGAGACAGAAATCTCATTCAGCACAGAAAGAGGAACGCTCCCCAGAGCACACTCAATCACATGCACTAATTAACAGCCTTCCTGGTACCAGCAGCGTATCGCCCCTCGCTACCAGAAGATGACATACTTTTCCAGTGGGTTTTGTTAATGCGTGCTAAACCAGGGATTTAAGAATTGGAGCTTTTACCACTGGATCCTGGTGACCCCATGCTCCCAGTCCATCCGTTGCACAGCTCTGCCTCTCCTTAGTTCCCACTCCTGATGGTTTTCCTTTTCTCACTGCTGCATTTTGCAGAGGATGATTCTCTGCTGTTTAAGATTACCAGGAGCAAAAAAAAAGCAGCAAATGTTCCTCAGCCTCCTAGCTGATGGAGCTGCTGGTGACCAACAGGATCACCAACACTGGCCACACAGGAAGACCAAGTGTTAGCACATCTTCATCCATCACACTGAGCTCAAGATTTCTCAGGATCTGACAGCAAGGCTAAATTTGGGTCACACTTCGCAGGGCATGATAAAACACAAGTGCAATACTTTGCATTGCATTTCAAAATAATACAGCATGGAGTAGTACAAGAAAATCAGTCTCTTTTATAAATCACCGTCTCCCCTCCTCTCTCCACCTCCCTAAATCCAAACTTAGAGCCTGCTGAGCTGCTACAGTTAAACACAAAAGCTGAGGTAAACAGCGCATTAGAGCAGTTTTGTCAGACTAAAGTAATTTTTAGTAAGAACCACAAAATGGTGTTGAACAACCCCAGAGCCACCAATAGCTGCAGCTTTAAACTATCATGACACATTTTCAAAAGAGTTTACACCACCTGCAATTTTCAGTTGCCCCCACAGACAGTGGCAAGCACCACTGAACATGAGGCTGTTACCACATGCAGCAAGTAGTTCATAAAGGACAAATCTTTATAAATAATGACATAGGATGGATGCCCAGAACACCAGACTATATAAAGTGGCTGAAGAGGACATTTAAATATGTTTGAATGCAAATGAAATTGTTTACTATCTCATAGCAGGTTATTACAATTGTTATTGAAACAGCTGTAGAAATGGAAGAGCTTAAGAGTCCAAGAGGAGCATGGCTGTCCTGTCCCACCCTGGGTCACTCAATCCCAACACAGAATTAACATCCCTTACCCCAAAGAAACTGAGCTCAACGAGGCTGATGGGGTCAACAGGGTCTGACACAGGGAATTAGATCTCCAGCCTTCAGCACAGACACGGTTCTAAGCCCCTGTATGCACAGAGGGTGCTGAGAGAGAGGCAGCAGGACAGGGCATGGGAGAGCAAGTGCAGGCAGGAGCCTTTGGGAAAGGTTGGGGGGCAAGGATGATGGGGACCAGAAAGAAGAAAAAACCTGAAGGTTGCAAAGTCAAGGGAGGGTGACCTGTTAGAAGAGCTGAGAAAATTGGCTAAAGCAGCAGGTAGATGATGGAGCACTGGCTCTGGCTTCACTCAGAACAGACCACTAGAGACAAAGCCACAGGTTCACAGGTTGAGGTGCACCTGACCCTCAGGATTAAAGCCATGAGTGCAGTCAGGTGATGAAGAACCAGGCTAGGAGTTGTCCCAGAGAGCTGTCCTGGGCAGGAGCCGGGGTGATGCCCAGCAGCCATGTCAGTGGGTGTGCTGTGCTCTGAGCGAGGAGCACCTGGAGCTGCAGCTATAAATCCCCAGCTGAAGGAAGGCCCTGGTGTCAGGGGGGCTGCCTGAAGGCCAAGCTTCTACTAGCTGTACAAGAATGAGCAGAGGTCAGACTGCTGCCCAACAAGACTTTTGAAATGGTAAGTCTCTGAGGCTATTGATGCATGTAAAGTAGATACTGGACTATGAGGTTGTTAGTGCTCCAGATGTCTATGTAAACTGCCAACAACTAATGCCTCCAAAATGGAGAAATGATAGTCTGGGGAAGTTGCTTTGAGTGACAGGGCAGGCAAGAGAGTAACTTATCTTCTGTCCTTCCCTTCTGACATCTTTATGTAATGGAAAGGTGGTGGGGATAGATAGGTGAGCTGTTTTTTGAGAGTAAAGGGTAGCTAAGGTGTTTTTTTTAAAACAAAAACAAACAAACAAAAAAAAACCACCACAACAACAGAAAATGCTACAGCAGTTCTTAACTTCTGAAATACTTTCTATATAGTACCACAGATCAACTAGATTTCAAAACTAAATGTATTAGACAACTCCTGTAGGCCAAGTACCATTGACTCTCTATAGTATTTGTTTTACCATAAATATGGATATCAAGTTTGCCCCAAAATCTCTCTTCTATATCAAAAACTAGGCAAAGAAAACTTCAATTCTAAAACTTCATTAAAAACATGAGAACAGAACAGGTTAGTGCTCAGACACACCTTTATCTGACCTAATCAACTACTCTAAAAATCACTATTTCAATCCTCACTAAGCAGCATCTACAACTAAATATGCAACTACCTTTAGAATACCTCAGGATCACTATGCTTAAGTATTACAACTCTGCTTCTGAAATTTCTTGACACATTGATGCTTTCTTTTGACTTCCTACCCCCTTACTTAATCTTACTTATCACTAATGAACTGATGTAGATCAGGAGAGGGAAGTAAACAAAATAGCACCACACCCAATCGAGTGCAGAATTACTCATACTTCTTGATACTTAATTAAAAACAGTGAATAAACTATACAATCTAGATCTACTCCTAAATTTAGGAGTGACCAGATAATTGAAGTATATTCTCCACTTACTGATGCAGTACAGTACTACTTTCCAAATAAATTACTTGAAGTGCTGAAAAGTAGGATAGAGAATAATCTACAGTACTACCCATTAATTATAAACCATTAAGTTGCTCAAACACTTTGTAAGAAAATAATAGCACGAGATTTTTCTTTTCTCCAAGCCCCAATACTCAAACCTCATCCCAGACCACTCAGCTTGTAACCTTATGCCTTTAAACCTGAAGCTCTTTTCTATAAAGTCCAATGTTTCATTTGAAAGTGGGTCCCAACGACTTTCCCCACAAACATAAGTATTTTTTAAATTGACTGATATGTTCTGAATTCCAAGTTAATTTGGGATCCTCCTCACCATGTCTGCCCCCACCAGTCACTTGCACTGTGGTTTTACAGCATGTGAAGCAGAACTAAGCTGGTCCTGCTGCAGTTCCTTCCTCCCCAGGACTGTATTTCCACTTCACTCTTACATCAGCACTGACTTTTGCCTGATAACAAAAGGAGCTGCTAAAGAGAATCAAACTGGTGAAAAGCTAAAGCAGAAGGAGGAAAAAAGAATATTTGAGGGAGCTTAGCTTCCTCTATTATTATTACTCCTGTATAGCAGTAATGTATGTGTAGATGTGCAGCACAGGGACTGAAACAGGACACTGTGATTGTACTTCTGGCCACACCTACCTGAAATCTTCTTGCACAGCAGGAAGCAAAAATCTTGCTTCCAGCTACCCTCATCCATGCATTAGTTAAATAGTAACACTGAACAAAGTCCGAAATCCTAACTGAAGTCAAAGTACACTGCTTTTTAGATAACTTAAAGCTGTAGCAGTTCTGGCAATGTATATGCTAATTTGAAATGTTAACCTGTATTTAAAGGGTTAATTGCTACTGTTGAGCTTTATTAGAAGGAACAGAAATTACTGCTTTAAACTCCAAACACTAACCCTCTTCAAAGGGCAAGCAGGACAGAAGTACATCTAAAAAATACCTACTATGCTTTGGATAAAATTCTTTAAGGTAACTTTATAGTGTTGTAGTTCAGTGTTCAGCAGAAAACCCGAGATTTACCCAAAGCCTGGCGACCTCTGCTTTAAACAAGTGCTTTTCCAAAGTGAATCAAGCTTACTGCTTTCACCTTCTTGTCACTGGTGGCACTTCACTCAGCAAATGATGAATTTCTGTAGGAATTTAATCCCATTTCAGATTAAAGTACAGGCAAGTGAAGAAACAACTGTGTGTAAATGGACAGTGTCCCTGGCTGGGATGACAAGGTGCAAAATCTGTCTGCTCACAGAACAGCAACAGAGCTGGTTTTGGCTGTTGGTAAAGGTCAGTCCCTATAGAATTTACACACTTGATGAGTTGAATCAAGGACTGTAGTTATCCTCACTCTATAGCATTCATGGACAACAAACTAGACCTTAATCTTAATCCTGAAAAAAATGATGGGAAAAATGTTCATAGGCAACATACCATGACAAGGAGAGGAAGAAGGCAAGCACCCAACACATCCCAGCTAAGCCTCAAATGTCATGTGAAGTAAATTTAGTGTACTTCAGCTAAACTCAAATTTAGAATTACTTGGAACCACCCCCACCAGAGACATAACACTTAAACTAGAGAATTAGTTGGGGTTTTTTTTTCTGTATGCCTGATACTATTCCTAACAAAACCTTCTAATTTTATGTCAGTCCTATTTTTATCCATGTCTTATTCAGAACACACTGAACTGGAACTTATTTTAAAAAATTAACCTTAATACACCCCTTCAGTTTAGAATTTCCCAACCACTAGCAGATATATACCTTAACATGGAAGAATACTTCCATCCTGCTGTGAACTGTAGCTTCTGGTTATATTTTGCCACAATACACAGCTGTGCAAGTATAAAGTTCAGAAATGCAGGTGTAAGCCACCAGCTAAAAGAAAAAAATGCAAGAATTAAAGCTTCAAGTTAGAGAAATCCATACTAAAGCACATTAGAACTAAAAGTGTTTTGATGCTGAATAAACAGAAATTAGAGGACTTGCTTATCTACTGGAAAACAACCTTACATTTAACTTTGCAGGAGAGAACAGGATTGCTCTATTGAAATATACACAAAGAAAACACAAGTGTTGCAAGAAAACAGATTTATTTTTTTTTCCCTATTATAATGCTACTTTTAGGCAAATAACAAGTCTGTTGTGTAAACACCTGTTATTTGTTGACTAGTGCAAACACTCTTGGCTTTTTATTTTAAAAGGCTGTTCAAGTAATTATTTTTAACAGTGAGTATATAGTATTGAAATAAAAAGCCTAGGAAAAATCCACTTGGGAATTAGCTAAAGGGTAACACCTGAATTTTTCAGGATATGTGCTGTGAACCACAAAAATCCCCTCCAACTTAGTGTGGGGAGGGATGGCACTTAACAGCTGTGTGCACAGACAGAACTGCAGCAGCACAAGAACAACTCCTGGAACACTCCTCACCCCCAAGAGACGGAAGAGTAATGTGTGGGAAAGTGTCAAGATCCCTTTAGCCCAATTTATAGCTTAATATTGGAATAATCTAAATTAAAAAAAAAAATGCTGTTAAGTCAACATGAAGTCAATTGATTCATTCCAAGTGCTTTTTCACTCAGCAGGATCACATTTTAGTGGCTGTTAGGATATTAAGATTTAACGGTTTCATCAGGGAAGTAATGCTTCTTCATCATATTTTGAGGACTTCTAAAACTAGAATATTACATGGCTGCCAATACAAAAACACAAGTTACCCTTCCCCTTTTTCAGAATTAGATAATGCAGTGTGATGTGAAGATGCACAACTATGTAATAAGAAATACATGATAGTGATTAAGTCAACACACGTCAGTTCATGTGAGCAGATCTGGAACATGACTGATAGGTGAGTTATTTGATTTTGTGTATGTAAGCTCTACTACAAAAAACCCTGAAAATGACAAATGATTTAATATTCTTAGAGAAAAAAAAAAAATCTATAAAGCTGTAGAAGTTCTGCAAAGCTCCTGGTCTAGTCAAAGCTGACTAAAATGAGAGAACCCTCCTGAAACTGAAGAGAAGCAAAGCATCACAGTTCAGATCAACTGGGCCATAAATGTCAAAGGATCTATTTGCTGGTTTCCCTTCAGGAAGACTTGATTAGATGACAGAGCTACACAGCACTGACTACATCAGGCTTTAAATTTTGTTAAGGCAAAAAATCAGTCAATTCCTATTTGTAAGAAGACCATATTATTAAGTTCTGACCTGCAGGTATTTCAAATTTAATTAAGGTTTACTTGTCCTCCTTAACTATTTGTTTATAGAAGTGCAAAGTGGCTGGTTGCAAGGTACAGGGAGGAGGTTGGGAGGATGCCATTTTCCAAATCTCTACCTCTCCTCCTACCAAACCTGCCACTTGCAATCACTATTTCCTATCAGATGAACAACCTGCAGCCCAGTATTTTAATGGTCTACATGTAACTCCATAAACCTTGGAAGGTGTGGAAAAACTTCCCATAGTTTCACCAGTGCAAAGAAGTAATTTTCATTTCTGTGTTCAGCTGTCATAAGGACTAGTTTGGGTTCAAAAGTGAACTCTAAATTGGCCAGAACACAAAAGGCACAACTCAGCACAGAGGTTTGTGGCTGCTCCATCTTCAGCAGACCTACAAGAGACTATTTCTAATCATCAGATGTTGTGCAGGGTAAGGGACGGGAATAAATCTATGTTCAAATATTCTCAGTGTAGCACAGACATACTTCAGATGATTAGAACAGTTCTTAATTATCAGCAATTGTGTGTAATTATGCCTATAGTAAAAGGCTGCTGTATACAAAACAAACACTAACGCAAAACCAAATTGCCAAGCAAAGGCTGACCTTTAACTGGTATCCCTAGAAACACTTTGGCTAGCTAATGAGTACTAGGCAACGCTCAGATTTTTGCATTTTCTATTTTAGTGCATTCTGGAATGCCAATACATTAAAAGATCAGTCAGGTTCACTAATTACTTTACCAATTTACTTGCATGACATAATTATATATTGTATGAATAAGATGGAACCTAAAAGACCAACTTTAAAAGGAAGAGTTCTGTCATAAAACATTTAGCTTCAAGTTTTAAAAATGCAGATAGGCAATAAGACCAAGGCTTAAAAGCTTCACCTACAAACCTCTTCAGAAAGCTAATGAGAACAGCCTTACACTTCAAAGCGTTAATACAATACCAGCTCTCACTCCACTGGTTGTGTCCAGATAATTGTATTTGACAACTTACTTATGATTCTCCATGATACATGGAAGATTAATTCTTCTTTAGAGTAACTACTGCACAGTTTCTTATCTTGGACCAACCTTGTAAGCTATTCTGAGTACTGGCATGTTCACCACAACACTCCTTACCACATTTTCCTTTATCTGTCTGCGGAATACTTCCCACATTTCTGTTTTGTGGCTGAAAACGTGAAGTTACTGCACAAAACATTATCCTCTCTCTTAGCCTTGCAACAGTACTTAGGAGTTAGAGATTACCTAGCTATTCTAAGTGAAGTTTGGACACAAGCTCGTTTTCACTGTTCCTGCTATAGATCTGTACAGGAGCTTGACAAGACACGCCAACATCTGAATCCAAAAATCTTTGCCTTCCTAAAAAAAAACTCTAAATATTTAAATGCTTGTTAATATTAGACTTGCTAAACTAACCAAAGTTCAGCATATTACAGAGCCCGTTCACGCAGTTCATGCTTCACCCATCTAGCCACATCCTGATAGAAGCAACCAGACTATTCATAGATTGTTTTTACTTCAAATTAAACCAACAAGCCTGAGAATGTTGTTCCACAACCGCACTTGCGCAGCAAAGCCAACTTGAGCTTTCTTTCCTGTCCCCATGTTCCACTTCATCACCTCCCTCTGTTGTGTTGACGCAGCTGTTTGTGAGACAATGCTGTAAACCAACAATGATACCCAGCTAAGAAAGTGGAGTTTACTGTTGGTGGTTTGTTTTTTTGGGAAAAAAAAAAAGTACCAGTCATGTAATGGCTGGTTTTCAGCATTACTCCAATGCTTTCTGTACTGACGTAGATTATGCAGAGTTAATGAGCAACCAAGGTAGCAGCTTTCCAAGTTCCACAACTGAAAAGAAGTCCTAACATGCTACACCAGAAGAAACCATGGGGTGACCTAGTCCATTGCTCTGTACACAGAAAGCATCTATGCCATGACTATTACTGTACAATCAGTTCTCAAATCTCTAGAGGTGCATCTTTCATCAAGTTCCTCAGCAAAACAAGGATTCCTTCCTAGTTTTAATTATTCTTCACAAAGGTGACTTGTTCAAAAAACTCTTCTCCCTTAAAGTACTCTAGCTATAGATGAACAGTGATTAAAGAAGCACTGAAACTCCTCTATCTCATTCTACAGGACCTTTGCAAAGCTCTTCTGCTGGGTGGACAACTGTTAAAACTTCTTCAAAAGAGTATTAAAAAGTGTTACTGGTCAGAGCATGCATAAAACATCTTAATACCTTTTATTACTTAGTCATTACCTCCTTGTTCTGAAAGGTGATGCATATGAGAGTGCATGCTCAAACCTAGTTGCATTTTAGTTTAGTTTCAAGCCTTCCTGTCTTTGTAGGTGTTGGTTCAATGTGGGTTTTGTTCCAAAGGGCACATGAAAGGATCCGTCTCTGAAGGGCAGCCAGTGTTGAAAGTTCTAGGTTTTTTTTTTTCTGATGCCTGACCCTGCAAACTAATCTATGCAAAGATACTTTTGTGGAGCAGTGTTTAACTCAGATCAACTTGCAGGACCTACACCTCACTCATCAGCGTACTCCAAAACAGCTCAAGCAGTAAAGCTCCACAAATTACCTGTAATCTGCAGTCACTAAACTGCAGGATACCTCATGGTCTCCTAACTATGGTAAAATGCTGTATCCCAATGACAGGAGCTGCCACTCGGATTGCTTCAGCATCTTCTAGAAACTGCCAGTCTTCAGACTGAAACTGGTGCCCGGCTAAGGAAAGGAGGAAGCTCAAAGAGCAAAAGGAAGCCTTGGAGATAGTGGTACTATAAAATGGTACAGAAACTTTAGGGCAGTCTTAAGGCAGAAGTGGCTTCACTTGCAGAATGCAGGTTGCAAGTCAGAAACATGAACCAAGCCAAATAAGCGAGCCATCAAAATATCCAGGCTGTGATCAAATCTAGACAGCAGCCTCCATAACACACCTAAGGGCTTTCCCAGTCTTAAAGAAAAGAAATCAATCTCTTCCCGCAGAGCTCCATTACAGCACAAAGCAGAGTACTAACTGCAGGTACTTTAGTGCTAAAGTAAACAACTATGTATACATTTTCTGCTCCCAGTCACTCCTTGATTCCTTCACTTAAAAAAAAAAAAGCCCTCTGAGGCATTAACAAAAGGATTCATGTTGCAGTCTTACAAAAGAAAAAATTGAGCTGTTGCCAATTTTTTTTTTAAATAAGCACCATCTTGGAAGTGTAATTAGTAGCTCAAAAGTACACGTTAAGCATTTAAACAGCTTTTTCTATGGGACCTGCCTAAGCATTCGTAAACTCTTCAAAACTGTAACTGCAGCAATAGCTCGGTGTACAAATTGTGAGCACGGGTGCCCAAGCTTATGCCAAGCTTCCCTGTTGAGGGGACTTCTACGATCCAATTTCGATGTAGGAACATAAATTATGTCACTTAGTACAATGCTAATCTTGCAGGATATTGTACAATAATCATACTTCCAAGTGTGAAGCACCAACCCTGAAGAAGGAATACAAAACAGATGAAACCCTGCAGTGACTCAGTTTGAGCAATTTACATATAAAGCTTTCAAAATTACACCCCGAAGTCTAAATTTAGATGAGATTCAGTAACGTCAGTGAAGTGTTTTGACACTGAAAGTTGTGTAAAATCTCAATATATGGATTAGAAAAACCTCAGATACATCATATGCCACAGGGTAACAGTCAACCTCCATCTCGTGCAACTAGGACTAAAATCTAAACACAGGGTCTGTTGAGATTATTCTTGTGGGGTTTTAAGGTCAATGGTAGTTTCTTCAAGCTCATCACAGACAATTACAATCTTTGAATACTATGGATTTCTTCTAGGAAAAAAAAAATCTATGGAAGTAAGTGGCTATTTGTGTATTCTTTCAATTCTGAAGACTGGAATGCATCTTCATTCCTGAAGACATCATGTGTGTATCATCTTCGCTCAGTGTGGCACCATTTGGGCCACGGATGTAACAGTACAGACTGGACACTTACATGTGTACAGCCAAAATGACATGACAAAACCAGAAAATAAATTAAAACTCAATAGTCTCTTGGCAAACAGAACCAGGGCCTGCCTGTTGAAGCAGGTGCTGTATGATGGCAGGAGGAATTCCAGTTCACCACCCGGCCTCCTAGGCACTGCACTAATTCAAACAAGATGACACACTGCACTACAAACAAAACTACTTAGTTTTTTGATGACAGATTAACAGGACCATTTTTATTTACACTGCCACACTTTTAAAAATAGATGGTTTTGTTCATCTGCTAGAAAAGAATTTTTAGTTTGCTCAACCTGGGGAGTGCTAGACCCCATCTGAAAGACAGTGGTTTCCATCACAAACACTGCACCTGCTTAGATGAATGTCTTCCTAATATCTAGTACAGCCTGAACTTAATGATTTTTACCTTGAAAGGTGCCGTGCTCATTCAGTTCATCACCCTTTGTAACCTGTTTTGATGTTTTCTATATTGAGACTTGAAGAGTATTTACCCACCCAAGTAGTATTAGTCTCATCTACCTTTATATTTCAATTCTTCCTCTAAAATTCAAGGAAAATAAACAGCCTGAACACACCAAGACTGTATTCAGAGCTCAAAATGCAAACAGAAAAGAGATGCATGGTAGTATCCTTTTTATAAATGGACTGATCCAGGCGATTCAGGTGAAAAGTGAACAAAGAGTTAATCCAAATGCGAAGGGCTCCATTTCAGTAATAGCATGAATAAACCCCCACAGAAGGCTTCATTGCTAGCAGCAAACTCCACAGAGTCCAGATGAAGCAGCAGGAAGAACAGAGGGCGGATAATCCTGTAAAATTACCCCAGTGGAAATGCTGATAAATTCCCAATTATGAGACCTGCTCTAGAATGAAAAAAAAAATGCGAGATACAATACAATTACCAGTCAACACTTGCACATCTTTGTATTTAAGCCAGAGAAATACCACAGGTATTTCTTAATCCCTTGAATTTTGAATTAGTTGCCCACTGTGGTGAAATCTAGATTAAGAAAATAAGCCCTAGAAATCAAACAAAAAAACCTGATGATCTGCAACCATAGTTACAAAGCAGATACCTGTCTGTTGACTTACTTTTCTGGGAAGACAGATATCTCCAATACAAAAAAAAAAAAAAAAAAAAAAACCACAAAACAAAGCAAAACCCAACAAAACCTCTGGTTTACTGCATTTGCTCTGAATATATTTCTCATATTACACAAAGCACGGTAGGTTTCATATCGATTTTTAACGCTTGTGGAAAAACTGCTGATAAACTACGTGTTCATGATCCATACGTGTATCGAGACAGAGACAGGTGTATAGATATGCACTTTTCTTTTAGCCTTGTCTAATCCCGGGCTTAAAATGCCCTGTGAAACTCCAAACGAGAGCAGCTTCCTGCAGACACGGTGGCAGACGATGGGGCCGGGCAGGTCCCACCCCAGCCCCCCTCGCCTGAAGGGGTGCACCCAGTTCAGGTGCTCGCTGGGTCCCCCGCCCCGGAGCCCCACAAAGGCAAGAGCCC
>NW_008601136.1:0-4645 GCF_000691845.1 Merops nubicus | reverse complement strand
TGGTTTAAACCACCACAATAAACAAAAGTTGCTCAAAACCAGTGACCAACAAATATTGCCACAGACAAGTTAGAAAAAAAATAATATTGTAGAAATTTAGTATTTTCTGAAATTTTTCCTTAAAGTAAACAGTACCTGACTGCAGCAGCAGCTACAGTAAAGTGAAATTGCTGAATAATTTATGGCTCCTCAGTGTAAAGAAAAACAGAAATGGAATTTTAAAGATAAATATGTCACTCACAAGAAGCAGTTATTCTACTCAAAAAAAACCCCCCGACAAACTATGTAACTTTAACATGAGTAAGACAAACCAGGACTTATTAAAGCACTCATTAAGGGAAAAAAAAAAAGCCACAGAAAATTTCTGCACTTACCTTCACTGTTCTTAGCAAAATTCAGCTTTATAAGTGATTTGGCGTCTAGTTTCTAAAGAAAATGAAGCGTTAAAAAAAATTAATCACAACCATGGAAATAAAAGGGAACTGTAACATCAGTGTTAGGGTGTAATAGTACATAATTTATTAATAATATATTGCAAATTGTCTGAATCATCAGAACCCTGGGAATTTAAGTCACAGACAGCCCACAAAGACAAAGCTCTCTGAGCCCGGGCACTGGGCTGTGCTTATGGCCAGTGCTGTAGTCTGACACAGTACAGTGCTAACCAGAGGTAAGCTTGAGAAGTTGCAAAACTGTCTTAGCACAAACTGAAAGAGGATCTTGCGTGAAAAGCTAAGAGGCAAGGATCACTGCTGCTGATCAGAAGTGACAATTGAGAAGGGACCTCTGACTGACGTCACAAAGCCAGCAAACCATGCAGGCAATCAAGCTCACCACCTTTCCCGAAATAACCGTAATTTTTCTTTTACTTCAGGAAATGCAGCAGGGCCCAGATGATAACTAGCAATAATGAAGAGAATCAGAGGCACAAATTCTCTGGAGAGGCACTTGGGGTGGTGAAGGGAGTCCCAGGCAGCAATTCCATGCAAGAGGGAACTGAGATAGCAGCTAAGGTTGGGGTAATGTTCTCTGACTCTAGAGAGGACACCATAAATAAGCTAGCTCCTGCTCTCCCATGCTTCATCAGAAGAATGTCTACAGAATTTTTCTGCAGCCATGTCTCCAGAGAGGCTTTCTGACATGGGGAGGGAAAAGCAATCAGGCTGGCAAACACTTCTGGGTGATCAGGCTGCTCCCTCCTCGAAGCCTTCCCTGAGATACGAAAGCTGCAAGCACACCCAAAATAACAGCCTTCAGTAACATGCCAGGGCAGGCCCACTGTGCCAGTCATTTTCCAGGGTCAGTATGTGATTTGGGCACGTCACTGGCATGACAGGGCATAGTACGATGGGGGTCACCCTGCCAGCACAGCCCACTGGGACAGTTAGGTAGCACTCGACTGGGGCAGACAGCTGGAGACAAAGCCCAGCCCAGCAGGCTGAAAGGCTGAGTCAAGATCTCAGAGATGGTAAAAAACCCAGCAAACCCTTTGATTGTATCAGCTGTCAGAGATGGTTTCACTGCCAAATCAATCCTTAAAAGCACACAGAGCACACGCCTTTTAAAAGAAACAATCAGTTCTCTTCTCAAAATGTGCACCTGAACAGATTAGGGAGGTTTTTATAACCCAGACAGCTCTTTATAAACAGCTACGAGTGGAGACCTGCCAGCCACGGTGCCGACGCTGCGAGTTCAGTCGTTATGGCAAAGAGTGACAACAAAATTATGTGAAACTAAGTCAGTGGGCCTTTTCTGCCTAATCAAAATTCATATTCTTGGTTCAGAGAGTAGACATTATGACAGCTGGACTCATTTGTTTACAGGAAGGCACTTTTCCAGTGTTTTCAGCCAACCAGAGGCTCATTTGTTGCCAGAAAGGTAACTGTCTCTCAAATTTATTAGCAAGAAGAGCAATGAGGGGTAGTAGGAGTAAGATAGGAAGGAAAAAAGAGCCCATTCAAAGCTGGGGTTTGGGGGTTTTAGTTAAGCAGTGGAAGCCCAGCACTGCTGTTCCTCTTTAACTGGATTCTCAGAAAAAAAACCCTGAACCCAAACATCTGCACACTGTTGGGGTACAAAGAAAGACAGCAACAGCAATGACAGTTTCCAAAAAGACTAACGGAATGCAGAGCTTCATTCACGTATTTACAAGAACAAAATTGTCAAAGCACTAGTAGGGGAACAGCCGAGTTGCCAAAACGAACATATGATCCTGGACAGATCTGCTCAACCTAAACAACTTACTGACACAAAGCAGCATCCATCTGTGCACATGTGCAACAGCCCAAAAATTATGTTCCAGAACACAGTTCTTTAGAAAGAAAACCACTGGAAACATTGATAATTTGAAGGAAGGCCTTTCAATTATCTTCCTGGCAGACTTGAGCTATCCCCCAAACATATGAGCAGATCATCTTTAAACAAAAATGGAAACAGTTACCTAAGAAACAGTTTAGCATGATTGAAGATTTCAGATTTATACCTTGACAGAAATTCTGTGGAAAAGACAGACTAAACTGCTATACAGACTTTAAAAGCAGCAAAAGCTCCATAGCACCGTTTCATCTGTCAATGTATGATGTATCATTAGAAGTGCTGCCAAGTCCTCAGACTCTTACTCCATACCCAAGGAAACTGTGGTATTTCAGGTCACATCTCCCCATAATATGGAAAAAGGTTAGTTTTCAGCATCAGCTACTCATGGCACGTCAGCCACTCATGCTGGCATCTGCTCCCACTGGGGCCAGCACTTATAAAATATGTCAACAGTAAAAAAACCCCAAAACCAGATTTTCATACAGGAGTTGAAAGACATGCACTGCCTGGGGTCCTGTTCCACGACGAGAACTCTGTACTGAAGTGCCATATGAACGTTATAAACGTTTATTACCACAGGCTAGCCTCCGATCAAGCTGGTGTGGAAGAAGTGACTGTGGCCCGTCGGCTCACGCCCTTTGGAGAAGCTCTGAGCTTCAGCTCCGCTGGCAACAGCGTCGTGCCCGAGCTCTCCCACACCAGACCACGAGGGAACTTCCCACTACTTATAAAGGATGTTGTTTGTGCAATGTGTTTATGAAAACAGATGGAAATGAAGGGAGAGTTGTATATAAGAAAATTTGTGGGCGAAATATAATTAGGGCAATGCTTCAAAAATATTTTGAGAGGTTGACCAACACTTCTTAATGCATGGCAAGACAAGAGGGGGATGCAGTGTTCTGTCAAAGGAAATATTTGGAGCACCAGAACAGCAAAACCAGGCGCTCATCTGCTACAAAGGACTGCCTACAAAGGCAGCTCAGTGCCAGAGACCAGGCTGCAGGATTGGGCACTGCACACAGCAGCCACAGAGATGGGAGTCCAGCCCAAATGCCAGGACTTCCAGCAGGTCCAGTTTGGAAAAATCCACACGTTACACAGAAAACTATGAAAGAAAAATTATATAGGAAGCCTGTAAAGCTTTTTTTTCCCTGTCTCAAATTCTTCATTTCACACAAAAATAAGGTTATCTTGCATGTGGGTGAATCTGCTTTTATTTATTCTCCACCAAAAGTCAAAGCTTTCCAAGCATCATCACACAGTTTGTTGCCATGGAAATTACCATTATGCCACAAACAAGCACCAGTCTTCACGGGAAGAGTCAGCAGGTGTGAATGAGTCCAGAAATGAGTTAAAGTGCTTGTTTTCATGTATTTCTTATTAATAAAAGAAAGTATAAGAGACTGGAGAGAGTCCAGCAGAGACCTATGAAGATGATTAGAGAACTGAAATTTCTCTCTTACAAGGAAAGGCTGAGAGACCCGGAGCTGTTCAGCCTGGAGAAGAGGTTGAGAGGGGATCTTGTCAATGTTTATACATACCTGAAGGGCAGGTGTCAAGAGGATGGGGACAGTCTCTTTTCAGCAGTGCCCAGCAATAGGACAAGGGGCAACAGCCACTAGCTGGAACACAGGAAGTCCACCTCAACATGAGGAAAAACTTTCCTGTGAGTGTGACAGAGCACTGGAACAGGCTGCCCACAGGTTGTGGAGTCTCATTCTCTGAAGAGATTCAAAACCCACATGGACATGATCCTGGGCAATGTGCTCTAGGTGAACCTGCTTTGGCAGGAGGAATCTGACTAGGTGATCTCCAGAGATCCCTTCCAACCACCACTTTTCTATGATGAGAGCTCACAAATTGCATACGCAGCTCAAGTTCAGAACTGTTTCCAACATGAGCTTCCCTGACACGGCACACACCTACCACCCGGTTTCGGCCAACCTCCCATGAAGAAGGCAAGGAGAAACCAATATTTATTAAAAACACTTGATCTAATTAACATTCTGAATTCTTAACGAAAACGAAAGGCCATAAGCATCCACCACTTCCCCTGAGCAGAAATAAGAGCTGCATATTCACTTCTAAAAATATTTTATGCAAGAATACTGGAAAGCAGACACATTTCACAGCACTTAGCGCCAGCTGCTCCACAGCAAGGAAGAGCTAAAAAAACAAATGCAAAGCCCATGCAAGCTCTTTTCTCAGCTGACTCCTCTCTCACAGGCACACTTCCACAAAGGCAGCCAAGGCTACTTTTGGCCATGACCTACTTTCTGGCAGCAGCGAGAAGCCGCGCGCTCCCCGTGGCCCCCGGCGCGCCCCCGCG